>NC_045552.1:42212024-42312024 GCF_009769535.1 Thamnophis elegans | reverse complement strand
TCGTCTTAGCCACTGAGCCACCATGTTCCTTTCCGCTGAGTCACCACGCCATACAAATTGGGGGGAAAAAATCAGCTTAGATAGATTTGTCTGGGAGAACCAGTTAGATGACATGGTTAAAGGCACCAGCCTAAAAATGTGAGACTAATCTCTCATTTTAGGGTGAGTAGCCCTGGGACCAATTCCTCTCTCTCAGCCCAGGAAGGAGACAGTGGGAAATCACTTCCAAAAATCTTTGCAAGAAAACAGCAGGTATTAATCTGTGTAATGGCCAGGAGTCAGCAAAACAAAAATGAAACAATTGGGACTTTGCGGAGGAAAAAGGACACTGAGAAATTTGACTCTAAAATTGTAATTTAAAAATTCAGACACACTGGCATGGGCCAGAGAAGATTCAGACACACTGGCATGGGCCAGAGAAGGATGATGAGACAGATCTAGAGTCATGAAAAAGAACATTTCCAAAGGATATTTGCAGTCCAAGGAGTAATTAGAACTTTGAATGTGATGCCTTTCTCCTCCCCCCACAATGTTATAGATTTATACTGCAATCACATTAATAAAAGGAGCCTGTCAGTGTATTTGCTTATTATACTTCATTACAGTACCTGTGCTCTCTTGTTAAGACTCTCATTAACCTTTCTGAGTTCGTAATAAGAAATCTCAGCTAATGGAGGCGAAGAGCTGCATTCCGAAAATGAGAACAGTTGTCATGTACAAAAAATTTAATATGCCTACTAAATAGGCCAATTTTATTAAATGAAATAAGGTGGGTCTCTTTTTAATCAGGGGAAGCAATATAAGAGAGAAACATTGTCTGCACTTTTAAGACTAATGGATATTTCTGAAGTTTAGCTGCTAAACATTCCAAATCTTTTATTCTAATAAAAGCTATAATGTGAGTATTACTGGTTCCTGCTTTTTAAGAAGCTGGATAAAGTTGAACTTTTTTCTGTTCGTTCAGTGTTGCGTATGATTTTCGGTGTGAACTATTCCATAGCAACGTCTCCTTTTTATTACATTTTAAATAAAAGTTGGTAGCTAGATGTCAATGAAGAAGTTCCAATTAAAGGTAAAAGGTAAAGGTTCCCCTCGCACATATGTGCTAATTGTTCCTGACTCTAGGGGGCAGTGCTCATCTCCGTTTCAAAGCTGAAGAGCCAGCACTGTCTGAAGACATCTCCATGGTCATGTGGCCAGCATGACTAAACACCAAAGGTGCATGGAGCGCTGTTACCTTCTCACCAAAGGTGGTTCCTATTTTGCTACTTGCATTTTACGTGCTTTCGAACTGCTAGGTTGGCAGAACCTGGGAAAAGTAACAGGAGGTCACTCCATTATGCGGCACTAGGGATTCAAACCACTGGACTGCTGACCTTCTGATGGACAAGCTCAGCATCTTAGCCACTGGGCCACTGATGCCACCATGTTCCAATTGCAAGTACATATAATTAAATAAAATGCCACATAGAATATATTAAAGAATCTTTCCCTGCGTATTATTTTTTTCCACTCAAAAGGGATCTGAGAGTTAGGCTGAGAGGCAGTGATTTTCAGGGCAAAGATGTCAATTATGCCAAGGACAGAGAATCACTCAGATGTCAGCAGCTGGATTCAGCACTACCACAGAGCAGAAGTATTGCAAAGGTGAGAAGAAGCAGTGATGGACTGGCACCATCTCATTCACAGAGGGGAATTAACTATTTACTATGGGTTCCTTCCAGTTTGCAGAAAAGATTCTTATGTAGCTGTGTCATGTTGAATGTCTGAGAAAGTACAATCAATTCTGCATCTAGCAGCTAAATCAAATCAATAGCAAATGACAAATAAAATCAAATTATGGTAGTAATTTTAATGATAATCTTTACTGCGGCATAATGTTTTTGCCCATCCCATCTGGTGTGGCAGGAGGCACATGTTCCAAGTCCCATCTTCTATGGAATTTCAGATAACCAGGCCCACTACAAGTCTTTTCTGTAATGGCAGAAGGCCTTTTTGTAAGGCCACTGATAATGTTACCTAGTTTGGTAATGAAACATCTGCAAGAAAACCACCAAGTTCAGAGAGCACCAAGAGCACCATAGTTCAATCCTAAGCTACAAATATTCTTAGCTTTGTGCTTGCACCTGGGCCATGTGTGAAATCCTCTTCACTTCATTAAGTTCACAGATTGTGAAAGAGATAATGAATATTATGAATATTCCTGGACTTTGGAACACATTTTTCCTCGAAATGTACTTGGTGTCTTCCTTCTTTGCCATTCCACAAGGCATTGTATTCCACTCCACCTTTGGGTCTCATAGATTCATTGCGCTGCATAGCAAGACAACGAGACACAAGAACAGTTTTTTCCCTGAACGCCATCACTCTGCTAAACAAATAATTCCCTCACCACTGTCAAACCATTCACTAAGGCTGTATTACTATTACTATTAACCTTCTCATCATTCCTATCACCTATCTCCTCCCACTTATGACTGCAGGACTGTAATTTTGTGGCTTGTATCCTTACGATTTATATTGATATTGATTGTTTCCTGGTTGCTTATTAGTAACCTATGATTATCACTAAGTGTTGTATCTTATGATTCTTGATAAATGTATTTTTATGTCCACTGAGAGCATCTACACCAAAGACAAATTCCTTGTGTGTCCAATGACATTTGGCCAATAAAGAATTCTATTCTATTCTGTTCTGTTCTGTTCTGTTCTATTCATTAGAAGAATTAGAAGAATAAGAATAGAATAGAGCAGGAGGGGACTTTGGAGGTCTTCTAGTCCAGCCCCCTGCTCAAGCAGGAGAACTTTATACCATTTCAGACAAGTGACTGTTCAGTCTCTTCTTAAAAACCTCCAGTGATGGAGCACCCACGATTTCTGGAGGCAAACTGTTCCCCTAGGCAAATATACGTAGATATATATATTTAGTTCGCTTTCTTCTCTTTTAAAATTAACACCCATAGTCTTTGCCAATGGGGATGCTCAAAAAATATTGAAAGGGGGAAGGGAGGGAATTAGTACGTATAAGTCTGAGGAAGTATCTTATCCACTTATCCAGACATACAACCTGCTCCAATAATCCTACCATTTGAGTATTTTAGTTACCATTTTCTAAATCATTTCTTTTGCAATGGAACAATCAGAAAAACATCTTCAAAAGGCATGTACGGAAGGTGTTGTGCCCCTTATATGCAGTATGTAATACATCTTCAGTTATGGAGCACATTCTCAGAATCATAAAAAGTCGCGTATTATTTCCCTATGAGCCTCAGCTAGAGCTAGCAAATAGCTGATATGGGATAGTTTTCTTACAAGTCATATAGCAATAGCAGTGGACTTATATACCGCTTCATAGGCCTTTCAGGCCTCTCTAAGCGGTTTACAGAGAGTCAGCATATTGCCCCCAACAATCTGGGTCCTCATTTTACCCACCTCGGAAGGATGGAAGGCTGAGTCAACCCTGAGCCGGTGAGATTTGAACCGCTGACCTGCTGATCTAGCAGTAGCCTGCAGTGCTGCTTTTAACCACTGCACCACCTTGGCTCATCCTATATGATTGGCATAGAATACTCTTCCTAGGTTCAAAGGAGAGGAAAAAAGGAAGAGATTATATGGGACAAAAAGCAGGAGCTCATTGGAATTTCAGCCAGATACTGAAATGAGTTCAGATTTGGAATCTTCTACATACCTCTACCTTTCTCAGGCAAAGCTTTCCCTATTTAAAATTCCATTTTTGTTTGACCCAGGTGGCATAAAAGACCACAGTGAGGTAGAGTTTATATTCTGTTCAATTCAATTCAATTCATTTCAATTCAATCTTTATTGTCAATGCACAACATGTCTACAATGAGATTGGCTGAGCCTCCCATAGTATACTCCCCCCCCAACATAAATACATATCAATAACTCACAGTGGAAAAAAAAATCCCATGCCCTATAAATCATACTAACAGCACACAATCCTCTCTCTATATATGTGAGTACATGACATTATAATACATTGCACCAATCTGAACGTGTTGCAACGGGAACTAAGCATAAGGATAACACCATCTTCTTAGACCAGGAATTTCACACGAACCTTACAAAAACACAAGTAATAAAAGTAGATTAAAACCAAATAAATAAACAAAGAAAGAAACAAATAAATAAATAAAGACAGAGAGAGAGAGAGAGAGAGAGAGAGAGAGAGAGAGAAAGAAAGAAAGAAAGAAAGAAAGAAAGAAAGAAAGAAAGAAAGTTGTTACTGAGAGCAACCATAGGTGATGGCTGAACTTGAGGGAGGGATCAAGAGTGTCATCAGTTTGGAATCCCTTCATGCCCACAAGAGATCTTGCCCTTGAATTCCATTGACACTTATCTACCACCAATTTGCTTTGACCGTTAGTAGTTCAGATTCTTTTTAGAGGTAGCTTGGGATTAATTGTACTCATTTGAACAACCCGGCTTCCTGATTTCTTGAGCCTGACCGCAACTGCCTATTCTTTGATATCTGTGAACTCACCTATGGTATATAAGGGATCCGATTTCAGAGTGTGATAGCATTCCACCCCCATTTCCATCCTTTTGTGTGCATTTTGTTAGTAGAAAATTTAGCTGTGCCTATGGGCAGCCTAGTCTTTTTCTTCTCCTCATCTCCTAAAATAGCCTCACAAGATAGTAACTGGTTGACCATTATTAATTATTCAAGAGATTACCTCACATACATAATTACAGGTTTTTGGTCCACCGATTCGCTATAAAATATGGGCCAATAAAAACCACAGTTAACCTAACCTTGCTGTAAAAGATATTATGAAGTGTCTAAAGTTATTAGCGGAGCCCAGCGTATGAAAGACAAGAGCTACTTTGATGTTAAAATATTCCCATTATTTGATGACAGTGCAAAAGAAAGCAAGGTCAGTTTTCAAGGGATCCATTCAATCCTGCTGGTAATTTTTTTTTTTTTTGCTACACTTTTGAGCATAAATGAAAAGCAAAGGGGAAAAATATTTTTAAAAAGTTCCCCTGTTTATAAAAGTAAATGCAGGTAGTTCTCAACTTACAACAGTTTGTTTAGTGACCATTTGAAGTTACAACAGCACTGAAAGAAGGGAGTTATGACTATTTTTCACACTTATAACCATTGCAGCAGTCTCAATGGTCAATATCATCAAAATTCAGACTCTGGGCAACTGAGTCATATTTATGATGGTTGCAGGCTTCCAGGGTCATGTGATCACCTTTTGCAGCCTTCTGACAAGCAAAGCCAATGGGGAAGCCAGATCCATTTAACAACCGTGTTACTAACTTAGCATCTGCAGGGATTCACTGAACAACCGTGGCAGGAAAAGTCATAAAGTGGGGCAAAACTGACTTGTAGTCCTTGACTTACAAGCATTCATCTACTGGCTGTTCAAAGTTACAGCTGAACTGAAACTGGGGAAAAAAGAAGATTTACAACCTGTCCTTGTACTTACAACTTATGCAGCATCTACACAGTCCACGTGATAAAAATTTAGGTGCCTGGCGTCTGACTTGTATTTACAATGATTTGTAGTGTCCCAGTCACTGTCCCAGGGTCCTGTGACCACCGTTTGTGACCAGCCACTTCTGACAAGCAAAGTCAATGGAGGAAACTGGATTTGCTTAATGACTGCATGATTTACATAATCATGCAAGCCAGTAAAGGCAGGTTTTTCAGGAGGAGGATTCTCATCCTCTGAAAATTCCTGCTCCTCTGCATTGTCCTCCTCCAGGACAGATTCCTCTGTGGCAATAGAGGTGCCTGGAGAAGGAGGACCTTGTACTTGATCCCCTTGGACAGGTTTCTGGGTAGCCTTGGCAAAGGTGACTCTGGAGACCTGGAGATTCTTTCAAATACTAGCCTTGATGCCTCTCTCAATGGCCTGTTCAATGGCCTTTTGCATCTGAGAGGACAGGTTGGGGCCCTGATCCTCAGGGGATCTTGATGTTCCCGGCCCTTTCCTGCCAGCCTGTCGCGAGGGATTCGCTTCACAACTGTGGCAGAAAAGGCATGACTCACGTAACAACTACATGGCTTAACAATAGAAATATTGACCTCAGTAGTGGTTGTAAGTTGAGGACGTATATTGACATAGATTTATTGGCAACCACATGAAAGTGGCTTGCCATTGTCTTCTTCTGGAATCTGACTTTTCAGCCTACCCAAAATCCATGGCCATTCCCAGTAGCCTCCTAACAATAGCAATAGCATTTAGACTTTGCTTCAAGCTCTCTAAGTGGTTTATAGAGAACACAACAATCTGGTTCCTCATTTTACCAACCTCAAAAGGATGAAAGGCTGAGTCAATCTTGAGCTGGTCAGAACTGAACTCCTGGCAGTGAGCAGAATTAACCTGCAATACTGCATTCCAACTAGTGGCAACCACAGCTCCTAAAGTAACACTCCTAGTTTTCCTCAGGATCAGACAATGTCTGATAGATGCTATCATCTGAACTGGGCACCATTTACAAAGCTCAGTGTCAAATGAGACCTGCAGTTATAAATGGTAGAACTTGTCTCATTTGCCGGCTTGTTTTACTAAGATTGTTGTTGTGGCATTTGGGGAAGGGGACATTTGATTGCAGTATTCTCAATGCATTCTCCTCTAGACCGAGGAGAAATTTTGCATAGTACGGTTGGTTCAGATAACTGTTGGAGGGAGTGTGCTTGCCCAATTCACAAGATTTTCCTTTTAGGGGTTTCCTTTGACTGTTTTCTATTTTCAGTGTAAACCACCCAGAGTTGCTTTCGAGTTAGTCAGCCTCCAAATTTTATAAGCAAATACATAGAAAAATAAATAACACTGAAAACTATAGTATGAATACTTCTGCTGCAAGATGAAAAAGCCAAAAGTTTGTCATGCATGCTCATTCCCATTGTTATGTTTTCATATAAAGTTTCTTTTTCTCTATTTCTCTCCATCTCCTCCTCTCATGTAGCTGTTTCCCCCCCTCCCCTCCCCAGTCAATTTTTTAAGTCTACAAATGTCTGGAACTGCATTTTCTCTTATCCTACAATTAAAAAAAACTCCAAGATGAAAATACATTCTGTTTTCCTTTTCTGATGGGATAGATAGGTTCCCACTAGGGTGCCTCTTTTGCCCCCAAGACCTTCTGCTCTAACTTTAAAAAAACAAAACACATGGAAAGATGGCATGATATAAAATGAAGGATAAGCCTCCAGCATCCTACACTTCTAAGACTGCGTTGGATCTCAACCTTCCATTTTTAAAAACAGCAAAAGCTTATTATCAGAGTCCAGGGCACTTTGGAAGTTTATCCATCTGCTTAAAAAAATTAAACCTCCAAGGCTGAATCTTAGAGAACATTTTCAGACACCAGCCATAAAGAAGCAACCACACTCAGACTGTTTTCTACTACATGGGTGACTTGTGATAGGATGCAACCACTGTTTTGACCGAGGCTTCCCAAGACCATGAAGCAACTCCTTGTCCTGAAAAAAAAAACCTTTTATTAATTTACTGTGAATTCTGTTCATTCACATCCAGCAAAGTCTTTCAAGGCAAGATTTACAGTCACAGACCTTATCTGGCTTGGAGAGCTGCCAGGCCAATATCTGCAAAACTTGGCAAGAAGTCTCAGAGAGTCACGAACCAATAAGTGAACTAATTGTCTCCTGTAAACTCCACTTCCCCTTTGCTTCTCTTTTATTTCCTCTGGGAGGGGCCATTCACCATCCACCTGTGGCTGTACTCCCAAGTTGACCCTTGTTCTTTAGCTGTTCCCTTCATCTAGAAGCTCTGTGTATGCGCACACTGGGAACAGGTTCCAGCTGTTCATCTGCCTCACTGATGTCTGACTCTGAAGGCAGTTGATAACTGGCATATGGCTCTGGCCCCCTCTCTGCCTCCTACACAGAGCCCTCATATGAGCCTTCCCCAGACTCCAGGACTGGTCCATCTTCCTCCCCAACCTCCTCACTGTCCAAATTGTCTGCCAGCTCTGCTGGCTGCTGGCAGACCACAACAGTCCCAACTCATCTACAGAGGTCTACTTTGTCTTTCCATCTACTGCCTTTTCCCCTTTCACTTCAGGGGATTTTCACCTCCAGATTTTTCAGTTCAGAGGTGAATTGTTTGATGGAACTCTCCTCTGCTTCTCATCCGACTCTCCCAGTTATACTCCCGCTTGTCATTAGACAGCCACTGTTGCGTGTCAAAATTCTCTTGTATGGGAAAAGATTATGGATATCAAGATATAAATAAAGTCGCAGAGCTTTGAGTTTAATGCTGTTGCATCATTTTCCAGGCTTTGTAGTAAGAAATGTAATGACTGTGTGAGTCAAAACAAAAATTATCCTGAATCAGAGGCCCGTTAAACATAAAATTTGCAGCTCCTTGCCAGCATCAGACCTAAGGAAGATATTGCCTTCTGCCTGATATCAAGTCTTTCAAAGCCTTATCCCAGGTCTTCTGTCCAACCAATAGGAAGATATATAGTTTGTCCCCCACCATATGTTTCACTGTGCCCAAATTGGCAATTCTCAGGGAGACAAGACCTTCTCCTTGCTTTCCAATATGATCTGTTGGTGGCCAAAGTCTCTGTCCTCCTGCCTGAAATTGTCAGTTCCATCTGCCAATGGCTTCTTTAATTCGCATCACCATCTGTCAGCCATTGACCTATTATTCCTTCTAGTTTTCAGACTATTCTGCCTCAAATCACTGGTGTTCCAAAATTTTCCCCCCTGCCTAATTGTATTCCTGGGGGTGGGGGGTGGGGGGTGGGGAGACCAATACTGATTCAAAAGTAAATTAACAAAAAATCCTCTTTGGAGGATATAAAATAAATCCAGGTGTTCAAAGTGTCTCCTAAGCCATTAATAGGACACAGGTAGTGTGTGTGTGTGTGTGTGTGTGTGTGTGTAAAACTACTCACACATCATCACAAAATCTCCAGAACCGTAAAGCCTACAACTTGAAATTTGGCACCTATGTTCCTCTTGGCTTCTCTTGGCTTCTTTTTGCATTTGAGTGATGGTGATTTTGTCAATTTTTAACTGTTTTAAATGTAATTCCAGTGCTTTTGGAATAGCACCCCGTGTGCCGATTACCACTGGGATTACCACTGCTGGTTTGTGCCATAATAGTTGAATTTCGATTTTTAAATCCTGGTATTTCGCGATTTTTTCATGTTCCTTTTCGTCAACCCTGCTATCACCTGGTATTGTGATGTTGATGATTGTAACCTTATTTTTCTCAACCAGTGTGATGTCTGGTGTTTTATGTGCCAGTATTTTGTCCGTTTGTATATGAAAATCCCATAAGATCTTAACCTTGGCTTAAGAGCCAAGGTGGCGCAGTGGTTAAATGCAGCACTGCAGGCTACTGCTAGATCAGCAGTTCAGCGGTTCAAATCTCACCGGCTCAGGGTTGACTCAGCCTTCCATCCTTCCGAGGTGGGTAAAATGAGGACCCAGATTGTTGGGGGCAATATGCTGACTCTCTGTAAACCGCTTAGAGAGGGCTGAAAGCCCTATGAAGCGGTATATAAGTCTACTGCTATTAACCATCTGATTTTCGGTGACTTTTTCAGGCTTATGTTCCCACCAGTTCATTGTTGTTTTAATATTATATTTTTTGCACAAATTCCAGTGGATCATTTGTGCTACTGAATTGTGCCGCAATTTATAATCAGTCTGCGTGATTTTTTACAGCAGCTGAGTATGTGATCAACAGTTTCATCAGCTTCTTTGCAAAATCTACATTTGGCATCATCAGAGGATTTTTCAATTTTGGCCTTAATGGCATTTGTGCGGATAGCTTGTTCTTGCGCAGCCAGGATTAGTGACTCTGTTTCTTTCTTTAATGTACCTGTTGTTAACCATAACCAAGTTTTTTCACTGTCCACTTTATCTTTTATTTTCCCCAGAAATTGGCCATGCAGTGCTTTGTTCTGCCAACTCTCCATTCTTCTTCTTCTTCTTCTTCTTCTTCTTCTTCTTCTTCTTCTTCTTCTTCTTCTTCTTCTTCTTCTTCTTCTTCTTCTTCTTCTTCCTCTTCCTCTTCCTCTTCCTCTTCTTCTTCTTCTTCTCTTCTTCTTCTTCTTCTTCTTCTTCTTCTTCTTCTTCCTCTTCCTCTTCATCATCATCATCATCATCATCATCATCATCATCATCATCATCATACAATTGTATCACAGTTGTTTTGCAGGATTTGGCATTGGTTACTAGTTGGGCCCCACCCAGGGGCCTAGGACATTGTAACGTATTTTCGTAATATGTGTGCAGATCCAAGCAGTGCGGCTTTTTGCATTTGACTGATGGTGATTTTGTCAATTTTTAACTGTTTTAAATGTAATTCCAGTGCTTTTGGAATAGCACCCAGTGTGCCAATTACCACTGGAATTTCCACTGCTGGTTTGTGCCATAGTCGTTGAATTTCGATTTTTAAGTCCTTTAAGTCTTCCAGAATTTCAGAGCTTTCTCTTTATCAGGCTTTTCATTTGTTGTTACTCCATATCCACTTTCTAAGCTCTTATAAAACTGGTGCTGATTTGCTCTGAACTGTGAGTTTTCCTTGACTTGAGTTACTTGGTTTTCATATCTTTTAATCTTCTCAGCAACGGCAACACCCTCTGCTTCAGCTCTTCAATTACTATCACAATCTCTTTATTCTCCAAATCGTATCTTGCTTCCAGGCTGTTTTTGAGCTGCTTGTTCTTTAGCTGACCTTTCCTTAGCTTCTTCAAGTTGCTCAAGTCTCCCCAAAATTTTTGATCTTCTATTCCAACTCAATTTTCCATTCAGGCTTCCCCTTCTTGCCTCTTTGGTTCTTTTGTATTTTCAAACACAATTCTTTGGTGGTTATGAAGGCTGCTGCATACATCAGCTGATTTGTTTCAGCTAATGTAGTGGTTTGAAGGGTTTGCACAGCCTCGTTGACCTTTTTTAGTATCTTTCTCAATTCTTTCTGGTTCACTTGGTTCAGCTTTGGCAAACATATTCTTTCAGCATCTTCCATTTGATGCTTTATTTTCTCAGCTAATTGAGCAATATCTGTTGGTGTTTGTACTTCAGTGCTTCCTTGTTCTTTATCTTCATCCATTTCAGCATCCTCTTCCTCCCTTTCTTCCTCAGTTTGCTTTTGAGTCTGCAAATCATTCTTGATGTTACTCTTTTTTGTTGGTATACTCAGAACATTAGTTGCTTTCTCTTCGATTCCTATTAATTCTGCTCAAGTGAAAAATTTGTGGCTTAGAATTACACATTGTTGGTTCATTAGCCTTTGTTCACTGATATCACAGTCCGTATGGTTCACCTTCCAAATCTGATACATTCATTTTTGAAAGCCACCTTTTGCTGGCTCAGACTGATAGCAAGCTTTCATAGAGATGTTTTCTTCCCTAGTCCAGATTTTTCGCTTTTTCATTTTTTCTCCCAGTAGCTTGTCAGCTCCATGCCCTGGTTGCCTAGCAGAGGGAGCTGAGCCCTGTAGCTCATTTTGCGCAGAATGCCCAGGAACCATAGCATACAACGGAACCCTTGTTAATCCGGGCGAGAGTTCAGCTGGCATAAATTTCATTTTTTTTCATATTCACCATATTTGTATGAGTTGTGGAACAAATTTTGTCTGGCCCTTCACCTAAGACCTGTCTGATATGTTTGTACCTGTTCAGCATATCCCTTAGGATCATTAGAGCATGCAAGCCCCTCCACCACGACAAGGATGATGATGATGATGATGATGATGATGATGATGATGATGATGATGATTGTCGTCGTCGTCATCATCATCATCATCATCATCATCATCATCATCATCATACTCTGATGCTAAGGAGTTAGATGTTCCACTCCCCCTCCCCACCTGAAAATAATTCTGTTCCAACTGCTGCTTGGATGTGGCCAGTGTGTGATGCATACAGAACTGCGGGCTGGGAGTTTGGACATTCTACTCCCCCTCCTCACCTGAAAAACACTCTGATGCTAAGGAGTTAGATTGAGAAAGAAAAGGTTATAAGTTGGAGAGGCTTCTGTGGAGCAAGCCTGAGGGAGAGAAGAAGAGAGGAGAGGCCAATCATAACTACTCATTAATTTTCAAGCTGTACATGTTCATTTATCAAGCCCAATCACATAGTTTCATAGAGAAGCATGGTATTCAGCTAGTCTGTTTATAAAAACAGATTTATATAATTGACTCCCTTACATATTTTATACTTATGCTATGATTTTGTTCTGTTTGTTTCTACAATGGAGGCAATGGTGGGTTTCAAATTTTTTTAGAACCTCTTCTGTAGCTGTGACCTGCTTTGTGGGAGTGGCTTGCTGGCCATGTGACCAGGTGGGAGTGAATTGCCAGCCATGTGATAGGATGGGAGTGGCTTGCCAAACATGGGACTGGTTGGGTGTGACCAACTTGTAAAATGTGGTGAAACTCACTTAACAACGCTCTTGCTTAGCAACCAAAATGTTGGCTCAGAAACTCTGGAATTTGAAGCACACAAGCCTTAAAGCTGTCAAGTTACAAGACCCTTGCACTCCTAACACTTTAGAAAAAAAACCCAGGGGTGTTCAAACTTGACAGCTTTAAGACTTGTGGACTTCAACTCCCAGAATTCCTCCTCCAGTCATGTTGGTTTAGGAACTCTGGCATTGAAGTGTGCAAGTCTTAAAGCTGTCAAGTTACAAGACCCTTGCACCCCTAACCCTTTAGAAAAAAAAAACCCAGGGGTGTTCAAACTTAACAGCTTTAAGACTTGTGAACTTCAACTCCAGAATTCCTCCTCTCGCTCTTCATCTTGATGATATGCGGACGGGCGGGGGGAGGGAGCTGGAACCGGTTCTAAACAGCACTGTAGATTTGTGGAACCTCTTCTATAGAAGAGGTTAGAACTGGCAGGAACCCACCCCTGAATGGAGGTTACATTTAGCGAGTCTAATTAAGATGTTAACTGGGAACTACAAGGCCCGAATCTTAATAAATGTTCCAGCCCAGCCTCAGCTATGGTAACTCTCCTTTCTCTCAAGCAGCTCACAGGACTGTGGAGAAAATAAGAGGAGGGAGCTCTACATAAACCGTCCTGGGCTTGTGAAAGAAAAGTGGGATGTAAATTTCACATGCATGCATGCATGCATGAATGATTTCCTTATGGGATTTAGATGCTTATCCAATCTGTTAGAACTCTGGGTTGCTTACAAAATATAGCAAAGAAAGCCAGCAATTCAAAGCTATTAATTATATCTCTCAAAAGAAAAGTCCAGAGGAAAAAAAGACAAACAGCCATTTAAAAGAAGAAATGTTACTCAAGAGGTCCATCACATTCTCCAGCCTAGGGCCGGTGGGGGGTGGGGGGGAGGTAATACCAGACTTTAAGGGTTTGTATCAATAGAGCCAGGTTGAGAGCTGTATAAATCTTGAGAAAGTATGTTCTGGAGGACATGCATCAGTGGTGGGATTCAATTTTTTTTACTACTGGTTCTGTGGGAGTGGCATGGTGTGGCTTGGTGGGCATGGCAGGGGAAGGATACTGTAAAATCTCCATTTCCTCCCCACTCCAGGGGAAGGTTACTGCAAAATCCTCATTTCCTCCTGATCAGCTGGGACTCGGGAGGCAGATGGGGGTGGGGCCAGTAAGAGGTGGTATTTGCAGGTTGTCTGAACCAGTGTTTCTCAACCTTGGTAACTTGAAGATGTCCGGACTTCAACTCCCAGAATTCCCCAGCCAGCGAATTCTGCGAGTTGAAGTCCGGACATCTTCAAGTTGCCAAGGTTGAGAAACACTGGTCTGAACTACTGAAAATTTCCGCTACCAGTTCTCTAGAACTGGTCAGAAACTGCTGAATACTACCTCTGGCATGCACCATGACAGAGAAAAGTTAGATTGTGGATCTTACAAGGTGATATTTTTAATTGATGAGACTCAGAGCACATCGACACTGTCAAAATGTGGGGGACAGGAAGATAGTTGGTTCCTCGTGTAATCTGGTCCTACACTATGAAAGTTGTACAGGTAATAAATCTAATACAGTCCTTGGTTGCATAAACAGGGATAGAGTAAAGATCTCAAGAAGTATTAGTAACACGTTATAAAAACCTTAATAAGACCATATCTGGAATACTGCATCGAATTTTGATCACTACATGATTAAAAAAAAGTTGAGCTTTTAAAAGAGAGCAAAGAAGAGCAACAAAGATGATTAGGGGCCTGGAGGCTAAAACATATGAAGATTTGTGTTTGGCTATCCTAAAGAAAAAAATGACTAGGGGTGACATGATATCAGTGTCCCAATATTTGAGGGGCTGCTACAAAGAAGAGAGAGGGAGGGGTGGTCAACCTGTTTTCCAAAGAACCAGAAGGTAAGACAAGAAACAATGGATGGAAACTAATCAAGGAGAGAAGCAACCTGGAATTAAGGAGAGACTTCTTAACAGTGAGAACAATCAACCAGTAGAACAGCTTGCCTTCAAAAGATGTGTGTGCTTCATCACTGGAGGCTTTTAAGAAGATACTAAATAGCCACTTGTCTAAAATGCCGTAGGATTTCCTGCTTGAGCAGGGGGGATGAACTAAAAGACCTCCAAGGTCCCCTCCAACTCTATTATTCTCTATTCTGTAATAACCAACACTTGAATGGTATTTGGAAGTCCCCTGTCAACCAGATGATCCAAGAGTGCTTCTATGAGTTCTAAAATATGCTGAAGGAGATATCTGAAATTTTCTGCCCAGCTCTAATATATGTGCCCATTTCAGATATTTGTGTCCATGTGTTGGATACTTTTGTACACTGATGTGCATTGATGCTTGCTTACATTGACTGAATGGCATTTGCTATTTGAGGCAATCTCACCTGAAATAACAAGGTGCATCAATGTTGCTTTACCCTCCAATGGTCTCAACAGTGGCAAATAGTATTGAGGAAAAGCAGGACACAGCTGGAATTGTATCTAGATATGATGGAGATCGTCAAAGATTTTCTAGCTCAATGCACAACTTCCCAGCAGCAACAACAATTTGGAAAAAGCAATTCTAAGGAGGAGAATATGGCTAGCATGAGCAGGTTCAAGCATTCTTTCTGTGTTTGTATTCCCAGGTTCCTGAACTCCATGTATAGCAATAGCAATAGCACTTAGACTTATATACTGCTTTACAGGGCTTTACAGTCCTCTCTAAGCAGTTTACAGAGCCAGCCTCTGGCCCCCAACAATCTGGGTCCTCATTTTACCCACCACGGAAGGATGGAAGGCTGAGTCAACTTTGAGCCTGGTGAGATTTGAACTGCCAAATTGCAGGCAGCCAGCAATCAGCAGAAGAAGCCTGAGAATTAATGAAGATTTCATATGTTCAGAGGGGTTTGGTAACATAAGCAAAAAAATGGGAGATGGGAAAAGGTGGAGCGAGGCAGAAAGATGCTCTCTTCATTTGCCCACAAGTGGTCGTTCAAGAAATTTTAGCTCTTTCAAAATTAAATCAACTGAAGATAAAGTATCTGAATGAAATCTGAGACTATACTTGTCTGAAGAACTGGGTGCCTCCTTTTTATAGTTGTGGCATGGACTGCTCTCCTGTTTTCCAATATCTTGATTCAGTAAATTACAAGGAATGCCTTCCTTTGCAGTCTAAGAATCCAACTCCAAAGCATGCTTTTACAACTCTCAAAGATTCTCGTTTCTGCCATACGGGGTAAGTTCTAGTGATGAAAAGAACCAGACTTGTAGAAAGTGTAAAGCTAAGTCAAACTGTAGATCTCACATGCAATGTAGTATTTGCTCTCTGCCCTCTCTGTTCTCTGGAAGGATATTTTTAAACTAGCTGGGTAGTAGTCTAGGTTGGAATGTGTAAAGAACATTCCAATTCTGATTTGACTTTGTGGCTTTCATAGCTTGTTTTGGACCACTTACTTTCTCTGATTCCCCCAAGGATGTTCCTCTTCTTCTTGTGCCATAGCCATCATTGGACGTTGACAATCATGTTGGCAATCCTATTTTTATCAACAGCGGCACAAAAAAGTGCTGCTGAATTTTTCCAACCAGTTCTTTAGATTTTGAAGCCATGATGTTCTTCTTCTGCCTGGACCTCATTTGCCTTCAAGCTTTCCCTAGAGGATTAAGTGAAGCATGCCGTATTTAATACAATACAATAGCAGAGTTGGAAGGGACCCTGGAGGTCTTCTAGTCCAACTCCCTGCCTAGGCAGAAAACCCTATACTGTTTCAGACAAATGGCTATCCAACATCTTCTTAAAGACTTCCAGTGTTGGGGCATTCACAACTTCTGGAGGCAAGCTGATTAATTGTTCTAACTGTCAGGAAATTTCTCCTCAGTTCTAAGTTGCTTCTCTCCTTGATTAGTTTCTACTCTTTGCTTCTTGTTCTACCATCAGGTGCCTTGGAGTATAGTTTGACTCCCTCTTCTTTGTGGCAACCCCTGAGATATTGGAACACTGCTATCATGTCTCCCCTAGTCCTTCTTTCTATTAAACTAGACATACCCAGTTGCTGCAACCATTCTTCATATGTTCTTCATTTTTCCGGGTGTTGCATCACATGTCCAAAATATTTTGCTTTTTAATGGTTTTGATGATTTATGTTGGCTTTACCAGGCAGCTTATCACCTCCTCATTTCTGATTTTGTCAACCCAACTTATACGTAACAGCTACCTGTAAATCCGCATTTCAAATGCTTCTAGTGTCTTCAAGTGGTTTTCTGTCAGAGACCAACTCTCCATTCTGTAGAGCAGGATAAAAAAGACATAACATCTGATAAGCCTGATTTTCAATCTTAGGCTTATGTCGTGACTGCAGGCCTTTTTCATTTGGGAAGAAAGTTGTTCGACCTTTCTCTATTCTTGTCTTTACTCCAGTGGTTATATCCCAGCTTTCATGTAAATTAAAACCAAGGTACATGATCCTTTCAACTTTTTCTAGTGGTATTCCTTCTGAAGTTATTGGTGGTAAATTAATGGGTTGTTTGCTCATGACCATGATCTTGCTTTTTGAGGTGTTAAGCTTCAAGCCATATTTTTTCAGATATTTCTGTGACTTTGTTGATAAGACTAGAATAGTCTTTATTGTCATTGTACAAAATAAATACAACAAAATTGATTGATGTGGAGCTAAAGGTCTTCATGCTTATTGGCAAGCAGAACTGTATCATCTAAGTTGTTAAGATGATAAATTGTATGATTCACTTCTAAATGGGAAGAGATTGATTGATTGATATGCAGGTTTTCAAATCCTATTGACCACATAAATATGACAACCTGTCCCTAATCTGGTCTTTAAGTCTTCCAATGTTGCACCCATCACTATTATAATTGAGTCTATCCACCTTATTGTATTATACCTTTCATTTCTTTCCACCTTTTCCAGCATTAGGCCCTTCTCCAGAGAACTAGGTCTTCACATAAAGTCTCCAAGGTAAGATAATTTGAGCCTGGTCATTGAGCTCTCAAGTGAGAATTCTGGGATTGATTTGTTTGATGAACCATTTTCTTGGCTGTTGTCAGGAGTCTTCTCCAACACCAAAGTTCAAAAGCATCAATACTCTTCTCATCCTGCTTCCTAAAAGTGCAGCTTTGACTTCCATGTTGTTAGTTATAAACTTGTGTTTGACTCATTGCGACCCCATGGAAAACAATCTTCCAGGTCTTCCTGTCCTCTATCATCCTCTGGAGTCCATTGAAGCTCACACCAACTGCTTCAGTGACTCCAGCCAGCCACCTCATTCTCTGTTGTCCCTTTCTTCTTTTACACTCAATCTTTCCCAGCATTAGACTCTTCTCCAGTGAGTCCTTCCTTCTCATTAAGTGGCCAAAGTACTTGAGTTTCATCTTCAGGATCTAGCCTTCTAAAGAGCAGTCAGAATTTATCTTCTCTAGGACTGACCGGTTTAATCACCTTGCAGTCCAAAGGACTTGTAGGAGTCTTCTCCAGCACCAGAGTTCCAAAGCCTCAATTCTTTGGCGCTCAGCCTTCCTTATGGTCCAACCTTCACAGCCATACATTGCAACTGGGAAAACCATAGCCTTGACTATACATGCTTTTGTTGGCAGGGTGACACTCCATAGAGTATCACAAATAATACCATGGCTTGTATGATTCTTATCTTTGTACCTATAGACACATCACAGCCTTTGAATATGTTTTCCAAGGTTTCATGGCTGCTGTAAGCATTTTAATGTTAATTTCCTCGATGTAACTAATTATTTATTTAGAAAACTATAATATCATTACCATTTTAATGATATTATGGTAGTCATTTAAATCGCACATCCTCTTGTTAGTAGATATGGAATGACCTTCCCTAGAAATCTGTAGCTGGTTTCCTCTACATCTAGAGTAAGAACTCCTAATTTATTGGACGAATTGAAATACATTCTTGATCTTGCTGACATCAGCCTGACCAGTCATCTTGATAAGATGAATCCAAGCAGAGGTAAACATTGTGATTCCGAGCAGATGGCAAGCCATATAACTAATTATCTTAATAGGTTCCGAAAACTGCACATTCCTTTTAACATCTGCATTGTTAATATTAGCATATGTGTTAACTATGCGATGCTATTGCTTATTTGCATTGTTCTGATGTTTTTCTTTCTTCTTATGATTTAAATCGCTAAAATGAGTTTGTCCATCTTTTAAACACCCTTTTTTCCTATGAGGATTTTTTTTTTTGCTCTCTCTGTGAAACATTTACTCCTCTTTGTTGTAAAGATGAGTGTTGGAATGACTTTATTGTTGCCACTGATGAAGTATCCTCCAGATGTCATTAAAAATTAAACAAAGACCCAAGGGGACACGGAGAAATAGATTTTCCATTTTTCTCCCTTTTGCTCTTGAGAGTGATTTATGAAGTACAAGCACATTCATAAACTGAGCTACTACACCCGGGAGAAAACAAACCAGAAATTATTCAATTGTTGGTGGCCTCTCCCAAATTTACATTGTGCATCAAAGCCATTTTATCTGCCTCAGAATGTGTCAAGCTTTCAGAATGCAGCCATCCAAAATTAGTCAACCCATCAGCCCAACACAAAAACTCTCCATGGTGATTTTGATTTTGTAAACATGCATTGAATTTCTGAGGTCAAAGCCTATGTGTATCAGTTTAGGGAGAAGTTCCACTGACTTCAATTGAATTTACAGTCCAGGACTTCTTCTTAATTATAATCATGTACATATTTCTGAATTCAAAGGAGTTGTTTTTCAGTAGGTATAGTAAGTATAGCAGCTTTATCCATATTTTCCAGAATGTGAAGCCTAATGAATGCTGTGCTGATCTTTTGGTCTGTAACACCTTTATTTTCTTTTGATTGGATGTTCTTAAGTCTGGAAAAAAATGGTTTTTTTTAATGCTAAGGTCAACTACCTGCTCCATGTTGCTCTTTCTCTCTGAACAAAAGCCAAACATTTATTTTAATCTTAATGATATAGTTTGGTACCTGGGTTTCAAACATCACTCATTCACTGAGATAAGGAAATAGTTACTGAGTATCATATCTCATATCTTCCTCTGTCATTTTGCCTGGTCTATGGAGTTCCATTCCCACCAAAATCCAGATAGTCTAACCCTGCCATTCTTCTGAAAGACTCTGAAACCTGAGTCCTTTTCTTTGGAGGTTTTTTTAACCTGTTTTGGTTATTCTGGTTGCTTGAATCACTTCTGGTGATTTTATATTTTATTCCTTTGAGTCAGAGGTGGCATTCAGCAGGTTCTGACCAGTTCTGGAGAACTGGTAGAGGAAATTTTGAGTAGTACAGAGAACCGGTAAATACCACCTCTGACTGGCCCCATCCCCGTCTATTCTCTGCCTCCTGAGTCCCAGCTGATCAGGAGGGAATGGGGATTTTGCAGTATCCTTCTTCTGCCATGCCCACCAAGCCATGCCCACCAAGCCATGCCATGCCCACCAAGCCATGCCCACCAAGCCACACCACGCCCATAGAACCAATAGTAAAAAAAATTGAATTTCACCACTGATTTGAGTCACTGTTGATTTCTGATGACTACCTGGACAAGTTCCTACACTTTTCTTGGTAACATTTCAGAAGTGGCTTGCCATTGTCCCCTTCCTATGACTGAGAGTGAGTGACTGGCTCAATGTCAGTCTAGACTAAACTAGAACTCCCAGTCTCCAGGTTTCTAGCCTGATGCCTATATCAAACTGGTTGTTTCTATTGAAATTGTTTTCAATAGATTAATTTCAATAATTACTTTATTTGTTGGTCGTTATTTGATGTCTTTAATTGTGTATGCTGCCTGAGTGACATATTGATTGGGCAGCCTTATAGAATGGATGGATAGATGGAAGGATGGATGGATGGATGGATGGATGGATGGATGGATCCATGAGTGAATGAGCTAATCTTGACTTTGAATCTGGAATAGCTAATATATCATATTTATTTCTGTTAATGGTGGGATAAGATTCTTAAATTTTGTAATTGGCTAGAAATCCAGATGAACCACCAAGACCAGATATATTTTACACTCTGGTTATAAAATTAGTAAAACTATTCCAGGTATTCCTGCTCAAGATAGTAGTTAACTACAGTGGGGAAAAGTCTAGGAAGCCTATATATAGATATTTAATTGTTCCCAGTGCCAACTGTTTTAGGTGAACATTTTGCATTTCAAAACTCCCTAAACTGCAATCCAAGTGAAATAACATTACTGATTTTTTTCTCCTTTCTATTCTTCCCTTCCAAATTATCTGTCCACAACTGCCATTTCTCAAACTTCTTTTATGGCATTATGGAAATCAGAAGAAGTAAAAAGCAGAGACAGGCAACACAAGATATACAGAATATGTTTTGTGGACCAAACCTCCCTTCCATGGTAAATGTCAGAAATGTAAGCGAATAATAAATTGCCATCCCAAACCTGCCTATTTCTTTTTAAACAAAAATAGAACAACCACCTTCAACAATATTAGAAACATTCCTGGGGAAATCTTAGGCATTTTCATACATGGGAAATAAATTGTTCTTGATTCACCCCCCTTCACCTGTCCCTCAAAAATGTCTACATTTATTTCAGGTGAATACAGCATTTTTGCATTCATTTAAAGTTTGGAAGCAAGAGATGTGAGGGAGAGGCTGTGCTGTCTTTCTTTGCACAATCTTCTGCTCTCAACAGAATCCCTTATGCCACCAGACTTGAAATTTTGGACTTAGACAACTTAGAACTTTGCCGTCTTCGATCCGACCTAAGTGTAGCACATAAAATTATCTGCTACAATGTCCTACCTGTCAATGACTACTTCAGCTTCAACTACAACAATACATGAGCTCACAATAGATACAAACATAAGGTAAACTTTTCCAAACTCGATTGCAGAAAATACGACTTCAGCAACAGAGTGGTCAATGCCTGGAATGTGTTACCTGACTGTGGTTTCTTCCCCAAATCCCCAAAACTTTAACCTTAAACTGTCTACTGTCGATCTCACCCCATTCCTAAGAGGTCTTTAAGGGGTGTGCATAAGTGCACCATGTGCCTACCATCCAGTGGTGAAATTTGATTATTTTTACTACTGGTTCTGTAGGCATGGCTTGGTGGGCATGGCAGGGGAAGGATACTGCAAAATCTCCATTCCCACCCCACTCTGGGGCCAGCCAGAGGTGGTATTTGCCAGTTCTCTGAATTACTCAAAATTTCTGCTATTGGTTTTCCAGAACCTGTCAGAACCTGCTGAATTTCACCCCTGTTACTGTACCTGCCTTAATATTCCCTTGGATTTGTATTCATTTCATGTATTCATAATCATGTCTATACTTATATCTTTTATAGAATGCATGTTTGATGAAATAAAATAAATAAATAAACTAAATCATCTCCACAGCACTCTGCAGCCTTCCTAGAGGGAAGTTTTTTTTTAAAAAAGTTCTAGATTGGAAACAGGTCCAAACAGGTTTCCAAAGGTACAAAACTGACCAGAAGCTTGACTGCAGATAAACTAATGAAGCCATTATGAAAGAATTCCATGACTGCTCTGTTTTAAATTCAAACTTATTCCTAGGGAAACCATTTTTTAAAATTATTTTTCTCTCACTTATGGAATGTAATGAGCTTGATGCCACCATTACTGGTTGGGAAGGACAGTTTCTACTTATCTCATGTTAGACTCTGGTAGACATAGCCCTGGTTTAGTGACGACAACTGTGACTGACAATTTGGTCATTAAGCAAAGAGGTTGCTAAGTGAAACTGTGTCCTGATTTTCACTGTATGGTCTCCTTTCCTTCTCATGTTCTGGATCCCAGACAGATAGATTAACAGAGTTGGAAGAGATCTTATAGGTCATCTAATCCAACCCCCTGCTCAAGCAGGAGACACTACACCATTTCTGACAAATGGCAATCCAATCTCTTCTTGAAAGTCTCCAATGACGAAACTCCCACAACTTCCAAGGGCAACTTCTGTTCCATTGGTTGATTGTTCTCACTGTCAGAAAATGTCTACTTACTTCTAGGTTGAATCTCTTCAGTTTCCATCCATTATTCCTTGTCTGGTCTTCAGGTGCTTTGAAAAACAGATTGACCCCCTCCTCTCTGTGGCAGCCTCTCAAATATTGGAACACTGCTATCATGCCTCCCCTGGTCCTTCTCTTTACTAGACTAGCCATGCCCAGTTCTTGCAACTGTTATTCATACGTTTTGGTCTCCAGTCCCCTAATCATCTTGGTTGCTCTTCTCTGCACTCTTTCTAGAGTCTCAACATCTTTTTTACATTGTGGCGACCAAAACTTGATGCAGTATTCCAAATGTGGCCTTACCAAGGCATTATAAAGTGGTACTTCACATGATTCTATCCCTCTGTTTATGCAGCCTAGAACTGCTTTTATGGAGCAGTCCCATAAGAGATGCCCTGCCAGCCTCAGTTCTTCTCATTTCACGTTTGACCACTTTCACCACGATCTGTCCCAGTGGTTGGAAACTTCTCTTCCTTTTCATTGCACACTCTTCTCTTTTGAATTATGAGCCTGCAGATGGATCCTGAGTCTTTGTCTGATTTATGCATAACACCTATTTAATGTAGTAGCCTTTTACATAAACAATAATATGCTCTAAAGCACTTCTTGCTGTTCCTAAATCTTTCTTGCCTCTATTAGTTTGTTCTTCACAGCAGCACCCCAACCCCGCCAGGTGTGTTGGCTGATTTAACCCAAGGCCCTCCATTTAACAGTACATTTAGGGGGGGGGGTGTCTTTGAATTATTCCATTCATTAGCTCCTCTAAGGAACACATGATGTATGAGCAGAGGCCATCACCATTTTGACATTAGCTTCCCTGCTAAACTGCTAATGCACTAATATCCCCATTGACGGGCATGTAAGCAACACCTACCCATCAGGCTAATGTAGAAAGTTAGTGATTATGTATACCAAGGTGATGGAAAGAACAACTGCTCTAATAGAGGGAGAAAGCTTGATTAACAGCAAGTGCCACAGAGAGAACTGATGGTTTTGTGGGTGAATGAATCACACAGGAGGGAGATAGCAATTGCCTACGTCTCTGCCCGTTGGCACAAGATGGAAGGAGGGGGGGGAGAAAGAATTAATAGCAGCTGGGCTGAGCTACTGTGTAAAGCTCTTAGAACAGCTTCAACTCTACTTAAAGGAATCAAATTAATTTAAGAAGGTGTGGTAAACTCTTGGTTTAGCAAAGTATTGTGGGCATTGGACAAGCCTACAATTCTGTTGTTGCACACTGCTTTTTCCTTAAAGCAGTTCTTAATACTGGGTTTTCAGCACAAAAACCTAATGAAGATGACAATCATCTACATCAGGGGTGTCAAACTCAATGCCCAGGGTCCAGATCCGCCCCACAGGGTGCTTAAGATCTGGCCTGCGGGGCCATCCTGGAAACAGCAAAAGACTGGCCCGCAGTGTCTCTGCCAGTGAAAACGGAGTTCCATTTTCACTGACAGAGGGTTGCAGGAGGCGATTGCAGCCGGAAATGGACCTTGGGAGCCCGTTTTTTTCTGGAAAAGTGCTCAGGGCACCACAGGTGCCCCCAACACAAGTGATGTCGAGCTGGCCACACCCACCCTGGCTTCCCAAGGTCAAAAACAACCCTGATGCAGCCCTTAATGAAATCGAGTTTGACACCCATGATCTACATTGTCTCTTGGGGAAATTAACTGGGAGCTAATACTACATGCTTGGGCTGTGTCTCCATTTAATAAATTTCATGGTATCAACTTTTTAGCCTATTACAGGAGTGTTAATATGTTTTCCACCTAATTCAGTTTGAGGAAATACAGGGTACACGAATAGAGGCGATACCAAATGACATTTCTAACCTAACCTTCTTTTGGCCATTCCCAGGGCTGCTCCTACCGAATCTTTAACTACTAGACCCTGATGAAGGTAATAAAAAAAGGAACTTTGCAAATAAAACTGTTCTATAAAAAGACCCAACTGTAGCCCACTTTGGGTTTACAAATGAAAGCCACTCTTCAGGAATACCCAGCTTTAGATCTACAATGATAGCTTGTTGTGCCAAGCCATAAGATGTCCCAGGAGTTTCTTTTTTTCTGGATTCACCAGCTGGATAGTTGACACTAATGCTATTGAGTTAAAAACTGAAAAAGTTTATTAAGGAAAGCATAAGAAATGAATAACTTTAAACCTGAAGCACAATACAGATAGGAAATACTCATGGACAAGGGAATAAGATAAGAAAGGGCAATATTTAGTATAGGGGTGGAAAGGAAGGCAGGACAAAAAAAATCTCACATTCCTTTGGTAGCTAGCTGCTCATCATCTTCATCAAAAATAGCTATGGATATAGCACAGATTATCCTATCAAACATATAGCACCTTTCTGGATATAGTAATTCTCAATCTTTTCTCACATCACTCATTTTTATCAGACAGTTACAGATTATAAATATGTAGCATAGGTAGTCACTTAGAGCTGGTTTAGAGAATTATATACTGTACTTTTCTTTCCTAATTAATCAATTTCATTATTTAGATCATGGGTGTCAAAGTCGCTGTGTCACATTGCCATCATGTGACATTTCGTGATGTTTTTCCCCTTCATGGAGCTGGGGTGGGCTTGGCCTGCATGTGAAGCATCTGGCCTATGGACCAGCAGTTTGGCACCCCTGATTTAGATGAAATGTATCTCCAGATATGGGTATTTATGCCAAAGCTTTAAGAGGGCTGGCAGATGTAGGGTGTGGAGTCAAAAGAGGAATCAGCCTAGAGTCTCTAAATTCTAAGTCCTACCCCTCTTTAATTCCATTAACCCTTATCTAGCTCAAAAGTAACGCAGAACATTAGTTGGCTAGATTCTTGTGTGCAGGCATGAGCAATAAATCCATTTAATTGGAACTTAATGAGTGGCTCTGGTTTTTCACACCTGACAAAAGCAAAGACTTTCCATCATACATGGATAAGCAAACCGGCCAACCTTGTCCATGCCAGCCATAACTAAGCTAGGTGGCAGACCTTGTGATCAAGGGTTTGAGATCATGTTATGCTGACATCACTGATAAACATTTACATCACGCTATGCCAATATTACACCCCAAAAGAAGCAAAGTTTATATGCACTAATTACCAAAAGAAAAAAAGGAAAAGAAAAATCATGTACATGGCAACATGGAGACCTTCCATCAGTATGACATTCTTCTATAAACACACAAATGGGATTTTACCCTGAAATTTTCCTATTCATCCATGCCCTCTTCCAACAAAACCCATCCTCCAATTTCCTTTAATTTTGTACCCTATGTCCACATTACTTTGTTGATCTTGGAGGATAAATTATTCTCAATTTAGATATCACCCTCCAACTATTTATTTTGTCCTTCTCTGACCTTAGTGTAAGCTAAGGCTGTAAGCTGGTACACTGCACATATTTCCTCTTAATAGGATCTGGGCAACAGGAAGTTAGTTTGTAAAGTGGTCTCCAGGTTACTGATTTTAGTACCAAACAGGGTCATCATGCATGAAGAATCTGCTTGGAGCAGTGAACTGTGTGAAGTTAAGCTTATGGGAAGTGTGGAAAAAAAAGGATGCTTGGTGAGAAAATGAGGTAGAATAGTCTGCAGATGAAGGAAAAAGTCAGGGTAAGAGAATGGCTGTTGCAGGAATGATGAAAGACATTATATTTTATTTATATATAGAGAGAGAATGGGAAGAAAGATCGCGGTATAAAATATAGTCAAGGAAAACAAGGAATGGTTAAGATTAAAAGAAGAGAAATGCAAGGCTATTTTGACAGGAAATAACACACACACCTTTGAACTGTGTGTGAAGAGCTAAACAGGAGCTCACACAGCAGAGCGATCAGAATTAAACATAAAAGCGATGAAATGATTGGAGATAAAACAGAAGAGATTGCGCTTCTGCTGAGAAATTGTATGGAAATAATAGGGAAGAGGAACGGAAACCACTACTACAGTATTGAAGAGGCAAAAAAATCATGAAACAGAAGTAATGAAAGCTGTGCAAAGTGTAAAATGAGGAAGAATGAAGCTTATGGAGGAGGTACGTAGCTTTTTTAATTTTAAGAATTATGAAAACGGCATCAGCGTCAGTCAATTTGAAGGTTAGCATTTTTGTTCCCTTGATCAAAGTAAGAGGCAGCGACACTGGATAAAAAAAAATTACAGGGATATAGTAACCTCTGTATTTATTTATGGCTGATAGATGACAGTGAAGAAAATTTGAGAAGTCCAATGTGAGTTATGCTGGATAGGAAGTATGAAAACAAAATATTCACTCTTCAGCAAGTCATTATGAAATATACAAACGTAAGGAAGGAAGTTTGTACTCTGTTAGTCTATAAAAAACATGTGATAAAGTATAAGGCCATGAAGGAGGCCAAGGATGGATGTGGTGGGAACAGGGATAGTTTGCAAAGATAGAAAGATACAGAGATGAGTAGGGAATGAGTGAGTGTATGTAAACTAGTACTGAGCTACATTCCTTCTCCTTTCCTTCTTTTATATCTCTAATTTCTTTGTTTTTCAACTTTTTTGTGCTCTGCGTATTAATTATCCTACAAAGGAATAAGCATGATGAATCAAAGTGGCTATGCTCCCAAGCTTGCTGACGGCATATTCTTGCACAAAAAAGCATGTTATTCATAAAGCTAGCATTATACAAGGCAGTCTCAACTTTTCATACAAGTTGATGATTGATTATTTAGTTAGTTAGTTATGGTGCCTTCAAATCAGTGTTGACTGTGGGCAACTGCCTTGACGGGTCCCTGCAGTTTTCTTGGTGAGGTTTTTCAGAAGTCCTTTGCTACTGACGTCTTCTTCCTAGATCTGAGAGAATGTGACTAGCCCATGGTCAGCCAACTGGCTTTGTGCCTAAGATGAGACTAGAATTCACAGTATCACAGTTTCTAGCATGGTGCCTTAACCACACCACCAAATTTGCTCTGTTGAATGATAGAATATCGATATACTGAGTACTTTGAAATAGCATTAAATCATCATCATCATCACCACCACCACCACACCTCCTCCATCATCTCAAACAGCTTTCCAAAACTTTAAGGAAGATGCTAAAATTTGATTAAGATGTCAAAGTCGAAACATTTTTTCACACTGCAGATTATTATCATGTGCACAATATTTCCATTTTCAATTTTTTCAAGCTTGAAATGTCTGGTTGAGAACCTGAAATTTAGGATGGGGCCAAAATATTTCATCCCCTGACATTGAGCAAGTAAAAATGCCACTTAGCCACCCAAGTCAAGATGGGATTCAAATTTTTTTACTACCAGTTCTGTGGGTGTGGCATGGCTTGGTGAGCGTGGCAGAGGAAGGTTACTGCAAAATCCCCATTCCCTCCTGATCAGCTGGGTCTCGGGAGTCAGAGAATAGATGGGGATGGGCCAGTCAGAGGTGGTATTTACCAGTTCTCTGAACTATTGAAATTTCTGCTACCAGTTCTCCAGAACTGGTCAGAACCTGCTGAATACCACCTCTGGCATAATACCTGATACCAATCATGTTCTTTTGCCACCTAGGGAAATGCTCCACCATACCAAAACATAACAGTAAAAATTCAACAATTAAGAAAATAAATGGTGATCTGAAGATCTGCTATCTGAAGAGCTCATTTCTATTTGCTTCATTGTAGGTGTAGCCTTGGGAGGGTGAATGTTCACATTTTCACTTAATCATGAAGTTCACCTTGAACTAGTTGCCATCCTTCTGCTTATCTTAGTTGCAGAGAAATTGGGATAAACAAAGGGACGGGGGCAACTTCACACAAGATGCCTAACTCTCTTGAGGGGGGGAAAAATGAGCTAAATATGGAAGGTGATACTTTGGGGAGATTCACATGATGTTTATTATAAGAAAAGATGCAAGCTTATACGGGCTCAAACAATTTACAAAGGAGTCATATTTAATGAAAAGTGACAAGGTTAATGATGTTTGCTCTCATTTCTGGGGATATCTAATTAACATCATTACATTTTACAAGGGTAACGTATTGATGGTATAGTAAAAAAAAATAAGCAAAATGCTAAATTGCATATCAAAGCAGCTGGAAACATCTGGTTTTAGGATCTTAAGACAAGATTTCTATTTAGTACCAAAATAAAAACAAAAGAGGAAGAAAATGAAAAGTGGGGTGGATGGGAAAAGGGAGCGAGGAAAATGTCTCTACGGACTTTTGAACCAGGGGACACCTCAGTAAAAAAAATATGGAGTGTTATCTTGAGATGCTTTAATTGTAGCCAATGCCGTTTCCTTGCTTATCCTGCTGCACTTTGGATACAAATCTAAATAAATATCCAGTAATTAGATTAAGACATTAAACAAGCTATTTGCTGGGCTTCCAGTTTAACTATACCATTTGCTGAGACTCTGGTACTCTTCATTTAGCCTATAAATAAGAAGTTACTGATCTGTAATGTTCCTTATTCTAGCCAGACTATTGATCAAAAGCAATGACCAAAAACAACTGTAGATTTTCAGTCATATTTGGAAATGCTGGAAACTATATCCTTCACTGTCCATGGGCAAAGCAAATACCATATCATTAATCTATGTTGCCTTTAGTACATGGAAATTTCTTACAGTTTTGGACTGTTTCTTTCCTCCTGACAATACCTTGGACCAATTTTTTTGCTCAATACCCTAAAAAGAAATTCTATTGAACCCTATAATATCTATCTGTGAGTAGAAATGTGTAAAATAGTATGTATTTATTTGTCACGTTTTATGGCTGACCACCTCTAATGAAATTGTGGGCATCTAGCAGAATAAAAATACAATCAATCTACCAAAATTAAAAAAAAGCAAAAGACAACAACAATACCTTCCACCTGATAATCTCATATTATACATTCCATAACTACGGTAGCATCTTAGCTACAATGCCTGGAAATCAGAGGTGGCATTCAGCAGGTTCTGACCAGTTCTGGAGAACTGTAGTGGAAATTTTGAGTAATTTGGACAACCAGTAAATACCACCTCTGACTGGCCCCGCCCACATTTATTCTTTGCCTCCCAAGTCCCAGCTGATTGGGAGGAAATTGGGATTTTGCAGTGTCCTTCCCCCAGAATGAGGTGGGAATGGAGATTTTGCAGTATCCTTCCCCTGCCATGCCTACCAAGCCACGCCCGCAGAACCAGTAGTAAAAAAAATTGAATTTCACCACTGGTGCACCCACTCTATCAGATCTGGTGGGATGGACAGGGAGCATATGCGTGATGGCATATGCACTGGGAGAAGGAAGATGGAGAGAATCCCAGTAGGAGCTTCATGGTTTCCACAGGGGAGGCAGAGCATTCCAGAGAGAAGCCTAAATTAAGAGATTGTACAATCCTGTAGTGGATGGGAGAAAGAAGAAGAGGTTCAGGGAGGCCATACCAGAGATGGGTTTCTACTGTTTTGCCAAACTGGTAGTGGTAATTTGGCCTGGGTCGCAGAACCGGCAGCGACTCAGGCTGGCCATGCCCCTGAACCGGTTCCTCAGTCTCCGCTGCTGTTGCCGGCATGGTTTTTATTAGTTTCTCATGTTCTTCATGCATGCACAAAACAATTTATATTGAACTGTGCACATGTGTGTCTTGCATGTATGCGAAGTGAACTGGTACCAGTGCCAGTAGAAACCCACCCCTGGGCCACACACTAGAATCTCCTGGGGTATATCTATTAGGTTAGGTTATAGCTATGGTTTGGCAAGATTCTGTCTATTAGGTGTAAGCAAATAAAGAACTGGGCTCAATTGGATTTCAATGGGTTATCTTTGAGCTTCGGCTTGACAGTGATAGGTGTGAAGGGTGAATATACATGTCTTGGGATAATGTTACAGGATCCAATCTGGGTCGGTCACCAGGATGAGAGGTTTTGTCTGGAGCCATGCTGGAGCCCATCTCCAGGGAACCTCTCTCTAGCAGAATGACAGGTTTCCTACAACCAACATGAGGCCATGCCATGTACAGCTTTGAAGGTTTTGAATCGTAGCTGGCAACCTTACAAAGCAGTCATCTTGCATGAGTGTAGTGTGGTGCACCCAATATTGTAAGTGCACTTGGGGCCTGACATGGATCCAGTTGATGCTGGATCATATCTTATGATGGGCAGAAGTGTCTCCGAGCATAGCGTTTCACCCACTTTATAATATTCGGAGTGAAAATGGCCACATGGCAATGCAGGCTGTTGAGAATCTGCAGCATTATTTGTGGAAATACACTTCAAAGCAAATTCAGAGAAAAATAACTAAACTCATGAAATAAACACAGCAGGTAACATGGGTAGATCTGCTGCAGGCTTCATGTCAAAGGATGGTTGCTTAGTGATTTTGATTAGATTGCATGGCAAATCCAGGCTTATAAAATAAGGGTAAAATTGGGTCTTTGAGAGGACACACCTGGAGCTTTTTCATCGAAAAGTACACTTCAGTCCTTAAAAATATCAGATACACTGATCCCCTTTTCATTCTAATCAATTGTATGCATTAATTAAAAATATTAAAATTAAACATCAAGAGGGTTTTGCCCTGTAATTTGAGTTTCTACTTATTAACTGAGCCATATACTTCAACAGACAAAAAACAAGGGGTAAAACACTCCCAAAACATGATAGGCTACAATGAGAAAATTGTGGGTCAGATTTCACTATCTGTTTCAAATGGCATCTGATGGAAAATGCACATTGTGTAACGATAGAATAAATATTGCCACAGTGTAAATATTGTGCTTATTCTCAATGGACCAGAGATTTCTGCTTTCAATAGTTACTGGAATGGGTGAGTATTTATTTATATTAGAATTTTCATGTAATTGTTCTGTAATATTCATTGTAGGGGTGAACAACATACTGAATATTAATTGTACATAAAAAAATAATATCAACAAGAAAACTCTTAAAATATTAACACCTTTAGAGTATCACTAAAATAGCACCAATATTAAACATGGTTTAATGATCCAAACTCAGGGATAAATACTGTTTTGAAGTGATTTGGGAGAAATACCAGTCATATTTATTAGATATAATGATGAATTTTGACTGTGGAAACCTGGGTTCATATCTGTCCTTGATCAAGAATCAAAACATTGACATAAGCCTATGTCAATAAAATATAAAATAAAAGGTAAAGGTTTCCTCTGTCCAGTCATGTATGATCTTAGGTGATGGTTTTTCTTAGCTGAGGGAGCCAGCATTGTCTAAAGATGCATCCATGGTCACGTGGCCAGCATGACTATATGTCAAGGTGCACAGAACGCTGTTACCTTCCCACTGAAGTGGTACTTATTTAACTACTCGCATTTGGATGCTTTTGAACTGCTAGATGGGCAGGAGGTGGAGCAAGGAACAGAAGCTCACCCAATTGTGCTGTGCTTGGGTCTCGAACCTGGGCTGTCAGCTTTCCAGCTAAAGCTCAGCGTCTTTAACTTCTCACCCATCATGGCTGCCCAACATTTTACGCAAGTATTGGTTGCACCAGTTACAGTGGCTTGGTTTAGCTAAGCTATGATGGTTGGTTGTTCAGTCAAGTCACATCAAGCAGCAAGTGAGGTAAAATTAAGTTCCATTAAGTTGATGTTGTCCAGTCGTCATCTTGCTTACAAATCTAAAAACGAACCAGCAAAATACTCCATCTTGACTTCCCTTGATTAGCAAACCAATCCAACTTATATCTAGGTTTTCAAAAACAGAAATGAAGTGACAGTTTCTTTCAGCCTGCCATGCCAAACATGATCCCAGCATCCTGATTCATAAAACATGAGAAAAAAGAAAGCCATTATGAAGTTGAATTCTTGCATTATGAATTCCTTGTGTGAAATCAAACACACACACACACCCACACACACACACACACACACACACACACCATTGATTTTTTTCTCCTCCCTGGTTACCTCTCAAGAGCTGAATAGATTCCTGGCTGTCTCTTTTCTTGCTTCACCAGCCAAATATTAATAGGCTCTCTAACAGCCAGAAATGTATTTGACCAAAAGTGCTTTCAGCAGACAATCCATTATCAGAGAGAAGATCCTTTCAGGACTTGAAATAGCAATATGATCAAGATAGGTAGTCTGCTGTATTTTGGAGATCTGGCTCCAAAGAGTTACTAGCAGCAATAAGAATTATGTCCTAGCTGGTAGATGGTTTTAACCTTTCCACCTTCACCTGCTTATTCAAAACTGCTGATATAACTTCAATTTCAATGTACTTCCTATAAGGAGGAGGAGGAGGAAGATTACTGTTTGATGAAAAACACTATTTCTTTTTAACAGAACAGACTTTGGTCCTAGTGCCCCTTCCCTTTTGATTTCTGTTGTTAAACAAATAGCAGTTTAGTATAAGTAGAATTTAGGGACATGGTGGCTCAATGGTTAAGATACTGAGCTTGTCGATCAGAAAGGTCAGCAGTTTGGTGGTTCAAATCCCTAGTGCCGTGTAACAGAGTGAGCTGCCATTACTTGTCCCAGCTTCTGCCAACCCAGCAGCTTGAAAGCATGTAAAAATGCAAGTAGAAAAATAGGGACCACCCTTGGTGGGATGGTAGCAGCATTCCATGCACCTTTGGTGTTTAGTCATGCTGGCCACATGACCAGGGAGACGTCTTTGGGCAGTGCTGGCTCTTTGGCGTTGAAACGGAGATGAGCCCCCTAGAGTCAGGAACAACTAGCACATATGTGCAAGAGGAACCTTTACCTTTACCTATAAGTAGAATTTGCTCCAGGAGCAGACAATGTATACAGGCTTGGAGGGACATTTGGAATTTTGAGAGTAAATTGGGGGCATTTTTACAAATGGCTGTCTTAGTGAGAGATTGTGTCAGGACAAAATAGCAGCGGGATGATGTCGCTGATCTCAATCAGCCTGAACTAGGACTGGGCAAATCACCGATTCAACATTTTGTTTCAGTACAATCACCTCTTTAAATCAAATTGCAAAATCTATTTACTATACTCAGTAATGCAGGCCACCTTTGAATTGATTTGAACATTCACTAGACTACTCATATGTGTGCACAGTTTGATAGAACTGAACTGAGGCTTCAAACTGGATTGGTTTGATCTGACCATTTAAATCAATAATTCAAATCAAGTCGCCTCTTTGAACTGTGCAAACTTAATTATTACTTGGTTAAACCATTGATCTTCCAGTGACATAGATACAAGGAGAAAGGAAAGGAAAGGAGAATTCAGAGAAAGAATCTGCCAACAACAAACAAAGGGAAAATATTCTCAAAACTATTAAGGATTTTCAATGTAATTGCAATACCAAATTCTACCTCTAATTTTAATTTTAATTTTTCCAAAACATGACAGAACAATATATCAGCTGCAAAGACAAGTGACCACACTTTTTTTAAATGTGCAAAATAAAGAACCGCTTCATATAATTAAATGCTTTTTCCTTCTATATTTGCTTTTTAGAACATACTCTTTTCATTCCATCCGATCCCAAAATTAAAGACAGCAGATATTGTTTGAAAGAACATCTTGATCTTTCTGACATTTAAGAACTTTTAAAACCACATTCCACATAATTACATTTCAAACATTTTCCCCCTTTTAAGGGATCCATCTTGGCAATTTTAATTGGTTAAGACATTTTTCTTAGTTACTTAAAAGGAAAAAAAAACATAACCCTAACTTCCCCCTAAATGTTTGAACTACTATACTATCTCTCTTAAAAATTATGTTGTTGATTAATTACTAATTATTAATTTAAGGCAATGTCATTTCAGGAACTCTTAGTTGCTCAGGGACTTTTTTTCTCTGTGTTGTGGGTAAATGTGATGCTTAATGGTTTTGAATTCCAAGACATTTTATAATATGTGCAACAACAGTGTAAATGTACTCTATTGATTGATCGATTGACTGACTGTATCTTTAAAACCATGTTTTATCACCACCTATATCCTAAAGGGATATATCTCTACATAAACTCTGGAAATGCAAACTACAGTAGCAAAATAACACACACAAAGAGAGAAGGCAACAGAATAACAACACTGGAAGTGACAAACATGAATGATGAAGTCATTCATGCTGCCTTGTTATTAATCCAAGGTTTTCATGTGGGTCCTTTCCTTTATTCTGTACAACATTCTGTTGAGAAAATAAAGGAGAGTCAGCATATCGCCCCCAACAATCTGGGTCCTCATTTTACCCACCTCGGAAGGATGGAAGGCTGAGTCAACCCTGAGCCGGTGAGATTTGAACTGCCAAATTGCATGCAGCTGGCAGTCAGCAGAAGTAGCCTGCAGTACTCTAACCACTGTGCCACCATGGCTCATTTAATGAATTAAATGAGAAGATACCCACTCTAGAAATGACCAAGTCTAGTAACTCCGATATCGTAGATAAGCACACCAACCTAATTAAGTGATTAGCCAATGATTTGAGTAAAATTTTTCCCAACTTTCATCAGGTTGGAAAAGGCTGGGGAGAAAATAATTTGGAAAGAAAAGCCTGCTAAGGAAGAAGCTTATCAAAGTCTGTAACTGTCTATATTATATCTATATCCACTTCGGAATTCCAGGTAGAAAAATAACTTTTGTTCGATGTCGTTACACTGATAAATGCTACAGCATAGCTTTCTGAGCTATTAAGCATTGACAGCTCTTTTCAAGATGCCAGAGAATTAGCAGAAACATATTAGGCATTGTTAATAACAGTTATGCAAGTTCTATGCCAGACAGCGTGGCTTATGAATGATTAAGGTCTATGAAAGATACCCCAAGTGATTCATCTTCTCTTATCAACAAGATTAATTCCTACCTTTATAAAAGCCAACTTCCATTTATCTAACTAAGGAAACCATAATACACTAATTTTTCCCCCCATAGTCTCCAGCTGTCCAAATTTTCTTAAGGAGGAAATGCATTCAGGATTTTTTTTAATGTCTTCCTTATCACATGGCACCATGGATTCAATATACGTCAAAAGTACGGAGAAAATTTAACTCAGTCCTCCTTTACTGTCGTAGAAATTTACTCAGCCCAAAGGAGATGTATTAATCAACAGTTATTCCTTTTGTTGTGTTCCAATCACCCACGCAGTAGAATAAAACAAAAACAAAAATTGTCATTAAGATGACAGAGACAGACGCTTTCACCTAATAAAGCAGCCTTCACTTTCATTTATAACAGGTAATTATATGTTCAGCTCTGAGAAGACATTTTTAAAAAATGAATAGCACATCTGATCCAATCCTTTCTCCAGAAACCATTGCTGTACTTCTGATGATGGTATTAATGAAAGTAGTAATACATATTTAGATTGATATATCTTCTGGTTTCATACCATTAAATTTGTAAAGGGTGACTGAAGTGAAATTTTCACTGAAGCTACTGAATGACTGATGTAACATCTGTTTTAGTCCTATCCCCTAGTCTGGATTCCAATTATCCAAATATATTTTTTGCTTGGAAAAAAAGCTTCAGGGTTTGGGTTTTTTTACACATCTGTCTCAAGATGTTTGACTTCAACCACCTAATTGCCAATGCTTTCTCCTCTGGAAAAAAATCTCATGGGTGGGGTTTTTCCCAAGGAATTGTCTTGGGATTTAATGACCCAATTTACAAGTAGAGACCACATAAGTAATGCAAGTGCTGGGAACAAACTGCAAACCTGCTGAAGGATGGTACAAGCAACTTTTATAGCAGTTGTTCTGACCGAGTATTCCCCAAAAAGCACAAAGTAGATTCCTGGTCCTGGTAAAACCCCTTTTATTAAAAGAATATGAATTCCTCTCATTCACCTTCAGCAAAGGCCAGGTAAACAGTCTTTCAAAGGTGAAGTCGTGACCACAGACCTTATCTAGCTAGGAAAGGTGCCACGTAAATATTTTCCAAATGCAGTGCTGTGCAAGAAAAGACTTGGCACAGTCTCTGAGAGTCACAGACAGATCTTCACATTCCTAAAATGAACAAACAAACGAACAAATTGTTTCCTGCAAAAGCCCACTCCCCTTTCGGTCCTCTTTTATTTTCTATGGGAGGGTCCATTCACTGTGGCTTTACTCCCAAGTCGACCCTGAACTCATAGTTATTCTTTTCTTCTGGCAGCTCTGTGCATGCGCACACTGGGAACAGGCTCCAGCTGCTCCTCTGCCTCACTGCTGTCTAGGTCTGAAGACAGCTGAGGACTGCCAGATGGCCTTGGCCCCATCTCTGCCTCCAATGCAGAGCCCTTGTCCTTGCCTTCCCCAGCCTCCAGGACTGGCCCATGTTCTTCCCCCACCTCCTCACTGTCTGACTCTGCTACCAGCTCCACTTTAAGACATGCTATCTGGAGAATTCTGGGAGCTGAAGTTCACAGGCTTTAAAGATGCCAAGGGTGGACACTCCTGCTTTATAGAGTTACGTCAAAGGCCAATCACAACAAGTGTTAGATTTTCTGCTTATATGTATGATACAAGTGGTCATGATTCAGCATCTAGAAATAATGCCTAAGGAAGCTATTGTGTGGAAGACTCTTGAAAGTCCCTTGGACTGCAAGGAGATCAAATCAGTCAATCTTAAAGCAAATCAACCCCAATTGTTATTTGGAAAGACAGATACTGAAGCTAAAACTTAAACACTTTGGCCACCTAATGAGAAGAGATAAGTCTTTGGAAAAAATCCTGATGTTGTGAAAGATTGAAGGCAAAAGAAGGGGACAGCAGAGGATGAGATACTTAGTGTCATCGACACAACAAACATTAATTTGCTCAAACTCCAAGAGAACAGGAGGCCTGGCAAGTCTGGAGAAGTGAGTTCAGGATGATCATTTTACTCATTTAGCTATAGACCACTGAACAATTATTGTATAATAAAGTGATATGCAAATTGTATAATAAAGTGATATGCAAATTTTATAATAAAGTGAAAAGCACATACATCACAATCAACTTTTAACAAACAACCGGAATAAGAATCCTCCACCCAAACATTGAAAATTTTATTCTATGAATTTTATTATGCCTCGAGATAGATTCATCACAATAGTTTAGAGACAGAATTGTGATTTTCACACAACTGCAAGCAGGCAGAAGAAGTGGGCCAACAGCCATGTGAGCTCCTGCTGTATGGATGCAGGGCCTATGGGGCAGCTCCACCACGACCCCATCTCGCCTCATGGCCACGGCACCACGAGCAACCAAATGGAAATGGGAGGAATAGGTAGGGCTTATTTTGAAAATAGGGCTTATATTAGCTGCATGCATAAAACATGCTAGGTCTTATTTTCAGGAAAACAAGGTAGGTTAATTCTGATTATTGTTAGATTAAAAAGTCAAAAATGATGCCTGTATTTCTGTTAAAAAAAATACAGGCAAGGCTCTTTTCAACAAGAAAAAGCTTGAAAACTTCTCAATACAATAAACAATAAGTGTTCTTTACAATAAAGAACATAAAATCTACTTAGTACTACCAAATTATCCCCTAATAGTACTGCTTTACTTCTTGTAGCTTGTGGCATTCTAAATTTAGGGTTCTCCACAAACAAGGGAGGTTTGGCAAACATCAGTTCCTAAGAATTAAGAGGCATCGTGTATGTACATTTAACTAGCAAACAAATTATTTCCAAATGCCACTGATTTTGAACTTTTTAAAATTATTTCCTGAAATTATGTCCCGTTCTTTTGACGGATGTGTTATGTTGCATTTCATTACTTTTTCTCCTTACCTTGTTCTTCTCTTCTTTCAGATAAATGATGAGGCTTTCAGAAAAGATTAAGCACAAGCAGACGATAAAGCAATGGTCCAAACACAGTTTTAATTGGAACGTCAAATCCTATAAGGAAAGAAAATTTTTTTAAATCATTAATAATGTGACTCTTTTTTAATCTGCTGAAACAATAGAAAAATCCATAGATTTGGGGTTTTAAGCAGCCCTTTTCTGGTTTTTGATCATATACATTGATTATCTGTGGTTCTGCAACATTGCAAAGACACATTCAGATCTTGCCTTTGGAAATTCAAATTCCAAGTAGCTTAATTAAAATATATTTCTAGGGATCAGAGAGGGTTTTTTACCCAGACTTCCAGCAATGATCCAATTTGCTACGGTAACACATTGACTGTGAAATTTTACGTTGGTTTTAAAGTAAACACATTATGGAGATTAGAATAGAGAAGTTAACAGCAATGAGTGAACTGGAATAGGACATCCTGTTTTCCTGTTTCTTTTGTTCTTTTCCATATTTATCTCTGAAATATTTTTTCTTAAGGATTAAAGAAGCTGACCGAAGCTTCCCAAGAGCATGAAGCAAACTCCTGGTCCTGAGAAAAACCCCTTTTATTAATTGACTGTGAATTCTGCTCTTCACATCCAGCAAAGTCTTTCAAGGGAGAATTTACAGTCACAGACCTTATCTGGCTTGGAGAGCTGCCAGGCCAATACTTGCAAAACTTGACAAGGAGTCTCAGAGATTCACAGGCCAATTAAGCAAACTAATTGTCTCCTGCAAATTCCACTACCCTTTCGCTCCTCTTTTATTTCCTCTGGGAATGGGCCATTCATCGTCCACCTGTGGCCTTACTCCCAAGTTGCCCCCTCTTCTTTAGTTGTTCCCTTGTCCTGGCAACTCTATGCATGCGCACAAGGGGAACAGGCTCCAGCTGTTTGTCTGCCTCACAGATGTCTGACTCTGAAGGCAGCTGATAACTGCCTTCAGATGGCTCTGGCCCCCTCTCTGCCTCCGACACACAGCCCTCATCAGAGCCTTCCCCAGACTCCAGGACTGGCCCATCTTCCTCCCCAACCTCCTCACTGTCTGAATGTGCTGCCAGCTCTGCTGGCAGGCCACAACACAGACAAATAGCCCAACCCAAAACAATCTCTTAAGCAAGATAAATGAAGCAAAACAGGGCCACAAAATACAATGATACATTATTGCAGGGGTGTCAAACTTCCAATGATATGTTGTCATCACATGACATATCGCAACTTCCCCCCTTTTTAAAAATGGGGATGGGTGTGGCCAGCATGTGACACATCCAGCCTGTGAGCTGCAAGTTTGATACCCCTGTTTTATTTTCATTAACTCTAGACCTGAGACCAAAGTCGGTTTCAATTGATAATGTAGACCCACAAAAATGGTTTAATTTGGTGCTTATGTTAAGCATGTTGTATGAGTATCGCAAATGTTTCCTCTTTGGGATTTAATGAAAATGTGTACAGGTACAGAAGCTGCAAACTGCTGGAAGGGTTACTAAACAATGAAAGACAAAACATTCTCACTTACGTGAGCAATGGCATTTAACACTCACAAAACCAAGTAAATAAATGCAAAAACATGACTCTATCTATGAGAATATATTTGAAAATCTCTAGTTAGAAATTTCAAAACCTGCCTCTCAACAAATTTGTTGTCTTTTTATAATGACGATTTTAATGTTTTTCAGTGTTTTTATGTTGTATGGTGATCAGAGTCATTGGATACAAGATGGGTGGCAAATAAATTTTACAAACAAACAAACTGAAAAATGCAGAAGGGATTATTTTTCTGTACAACCCTATTTTTTTCCATTACTGGTACTTCCTGGAATGACCATGTAAATATATTTCACAGCAAGAGGAGGAGCATCAGTGGTGGCGCAGTGGTTAGAATGCAGTACTGCAGCCTGCTGACTGCTGGCTACCAGAGGTTTGGCAGTTTGATCCTTACCAACTCAAAGTTGACTCAGCCTTCCTTCCTTCCTAGGTTGGTAAAATGAGGACCCAGTGATTGTTGGGGGCAAGATGCTGACTCTGTAAGCCGCTTTGAGAGCACTGTAAAGCACTGTGAAGCAGTAAATAGGTCTAAGTGCTATTGTTATCATTCTGCAGTGAGCTTGCAGTAATATAGGTGCATTGAGCTTCATAAAATTGTAGTCCTTTATTCAATTAACACAGTTTAGAAACTAAGGGAAATCTCAGCCCTCCCTCCCCATCACTGTTGTTTCCTTGGCAATAACAAATGCTAAAGGTAAAGGTTCCCCTCACACATATGTGCTAGTCATTCCTGACTCTAAGGTGCAGTGCTCATCTCCATTTCAAAGCTGAAGAGCCAATGCTGTCTGAAGACGTCCCTGTGGTCATGTGGCTGGCATGACTAAATACCAAAGACACATGGAATGCTCTTACCTTCCGACCAGAGGTGGTTCCTATTTTTCTACTTGCATTTTTACATGCTTTCGAACTGCTAGGGTGGCAGAAGCTGGGAGTACTAATGGGAGCTCACTCTGTTATGCAATGCTAGGGATTCAAACCACTGAACTGCCAACCTTTCTGATCGACAAGCTTAGCATCTTAGTCACTGAACTACCACGACCCCTTGCTAAAAGGACTTTAATTTCTGCTACTGTTCACTCTATCCTGAATCTATTGGAAGTAAATCTTCCAGATCCCCAATTCCAATTTTCTTCTTTTGGTCCCATGAAGCATGACAATCCAGGATTAACCTTTTAAGACATTTCAAGAACTGCACACAGTTCAACCCTGGGCAGTCCAGAAGGTCCTGATGAGTATCTCTGATGGACAGTTAGGTTAGTTTTGAACTTCACAATGCAGAATCATAGTTAAACTACCCCTTCTCACTCCACTCTGGATCATTATGATCATTGTCTAAGATCTAACTGTACTGATGGGATAAGTCTGAGATTTTGTTATCAATATGTTTATGGTGCCAGAAAGAAGAGGACCCAAGAAGAGTGAGTGAATGCCCGCGAGCCATTCTCCCCTTCAGCTGACCCACCGAGAAATCTAATCAGCCTCTCTAGGGAGGAATTTTGTTGTCTGCCTCACTGCAGCTTCTGCTGTCAGCACGCTTAATTGAGTTCTTTCATAGTTGGGTCCATGCATCCACCGGCACTAATTATGCAGTGATCAATGCCTCTTGCTAACAGTATTTGATCCATAGTGACTCCTCGGTAGACTAAGAGTCAGTCTGTTTAATGCCTTTTGTGTCAGTCACTCAGATTGAAATGTAAAGATTGTTTTGAAAGGAGTTAGAGGGGGGAAAGACTTAACCTCTAGCAGACGGGCTGGAACAAAAGGGGCACTAAAGGGGGTATGTTTTTTGTGGGGTTGATGTTTCCTTGAAATTAGAGGCAGCCCAGCGATCCCTTCAGAAAGTTGTTAGTGACTTCAGGAATGTCAGTCTATGTCAGGACATGCATCTTTAGTGGAGTGGCCAGGATTACTTTGAAATTGGAGTAGCTTCAATTTCAATCCTAGATCACCACTATCTACCACTACCACTGCAAAATGGGCCTGCAAAATGTGGATGGCCTGCAGAGGGCAGCAAAAAGGATATTCCTATACATCTCTTCTGCCACCTGGTGATTGCTTAGATTTTTGCAGTCTGGATATGAGACTATATGATGGTATTAGGATGAGAAACCTCTAATTTTGCAGACTACCCTGGGGATGAATTCTAAGTAGAGCTCTCACAGAAGTGTTTTCAGTGAAGAAATTCCTCTCCGAGGGACCTTAAATTAGAGACACTGTAACTAAATTGCAAAAGTCCAGATGATGACTAGATGGCAGCAGGGCAGTAGAGGTTTTAGTATTCTTTCCTACCAAATATGTTTTTGCACCTAACCCTACCTTAAATAGGGATGGGGTGACTCAGTGGCTAAGACGCTGAGCTTGTTGGTCAGAAAGATCAGCAGTTCGGTGGTTCGACTCTCTAATGCCGTATAACGGAGTGAGCTCCCATTATTTGTCCCAGCTTCTGCCAACCTAGCAATTCGAAAGCACGTAAAAATGCAAGTAGAAAAATAGGGACCACCTTTGGTGGGAAGGTAACAGCATTTTATGCACCTTCAGCATTTAGTCATGCTGGCCACATTACCAGAAATGTCTTTGGACAGCGCTGGCTCTTCAGCTTTGAAACAGAGATGAGCATCACCCTCTAGAGTCAGGAATGACTAACACATATGTGCGAGGAGAACCTTTACCTTTACCTATGTTAAATACTGAAGGTCCCTCATTCCCCAATAGCTATCCTGGTCTATGGCCATAAAAACAATTTGATTTTGACATTCCTCAACAACCTTGGATTTGCTAAAGTCTGACTCTGCAAAACGTCAACTTTTATCAAGAATCTTCCCCTGAAGCTACTTCTTTGCCTCCTTATCTTCTGACTCTCCATACATTGCCAATAGCATTTTTGAGCGACTATAGAGAAAAGAAGAAATGGCCTGGAGGGACAAGTGGAAGAGTTGCTATCAAGACAACAATCAGATAAAAGAGGGCTGAGTTCCGGACAGGAATGTAACTTGAGAAAACATCTCAGACAAGACCCTATCTTAGTTCTCCTAAAGATAAAGGAAGTTGGTGGGAGGGGAGAAGCACATTCAGCCTGGCAGGATACTTTTACTGTAGCTTTGCAATAAAAATAGTACTGTACTGATCTACACTGACATTAGATTTCTAGTTTGATCTACCTTGAAGAGCTGCTAGGAACTGGGCTTTGTATTGAGTTTCTGGACATAATACTCTGCATCAAGACACGGAGCAACCTTTTCACTGAAGAACTGGGTTTTAGCTGCTTAGAGTTGAGTTTGCTGATCAGCTTGAGGAAGATGAGGTGCTTAGCTGGGGTCTGAAGATAGCTCTTCCTGCAAGGAGATCAAATTAGTCAATCCTAAAAAAAAAAAAAAAACCCAACCCTGACTGTTCTTTGGAAGGACAAATACTGAAGCTCAAATACTTTGGTCACCTAAGGAGAAAAAATGATTCCTTGGAGAAGACCCTAATGTTGAGAAAGATTGAAGGCAAAAGGAGAAGGGAATGGCAGGGGATGAGATGGTTAGATAGTGTCATTGATGCAATGAACATCCATTTGGACAAACTCTGGAAGACACTGGGGGGACAAGGGGGCCTGGCATGCTACAGTCTTTAGGGCCACAAAGAGTCAGACATTACTTAGTGATTGACTAACAACAAATGATACCTTCAGACTCAGAGAGAGGGAGGAGATGTTTGCAGGATTTCTTGTCTCAGATGTCAAAACAACTTGACTGATTTGAAATATAATGTACCATGGGATTTGCATGGCAGGTGTGAATTGTACAGAAATATATTTGTTTTTCTTACTCTTATATACAAAAATGATCTAATTTTAATATATTGTTTACTATCTGCACAATTTTTTTTTTTAAAAAGACCTGTGTTAATCAACATTTTTAGCTTAAAGTACAACAGACTCATGTTGGTTTTGATTCAAAACCTGTAGGAAATAACTTTTAATACAGTGATGGCTAACCTTTTTGTCCTCACGCGCCCACACTCATAATACAATGTGCGCATGACACCACACACACATCCCCTGCGCATGCCCGCACGTCTCCTGTATACATGGCGGAGACAAGAAAATCAGCTGGCTGGCGGGAGGCATGCATACGTAGTGGAGCTGAGCTGGGACGATGGTTTGTATGCCCACAGAGAGGGCTCCATATGCCATCTGTGGCATGCATGCCATAGGTTTCCCATCACGGATCTAATATCACTAACATTTAATGATGCATTGGAATATATAAGTTTTATGATATTCCAGCTTGTATGCCTGCCTGCTTGTATTTCTCTATCTGGACCTGGTTCTTCTATTTGCCCTATTTCTTAATAGTCGTTCAAAAATAGTCAACAATAAAATGGGAATATGGTTTAGGAACATTAAAAGACAGTGAGTATCCTATCCTTCTCATGTTCTCTTATATTTTGATGTAGCCCTTGCCTGTTTTATATGCAAAATAAGACAGATGTCATTTCAACCTCCTTTTATAGAAACAGATATCACAACTCAAAGCGAAAGTGTTTCATTTTTTTTTCTTTCAGCAGGGGAGGAGGAAGAATTTTGCACAGTTAAAACATCTGTCCTTTCATAGCTAATAGCTGAAAATGTCTGAACCTTAACATATATCAACATTTAGCCATCCCATCTGTCTCGGATTTGATGTTGCTCGAAATGATGAAAGAGTCAGAAGTTGCAGGCTAAAAAAATGTGCATCTCACAGCTTCTATTTACAATCGACGAATAGTCTTTCTCAGCTTGAAATCACACTTTCATCAGTATTATGATTTTAGTGCATACTTTTGCTGTGGGAAATTTTCCAGCTGTGTTCACATTTGGTCCAGTAGAAGCCTTCACTTGAAAGATTTCAAATGTGTTCTAGAAAACCAAATACTGGAATAATATATATTTTTTCTCAGTGCTTATGAATAACTCTATAACCTGCCATAATTAAATTAATGTGCATTCATCAAGGGACAAGTAATTTATAACACATCGAATGATTGTCTTCCCACTCTTTCTAAAATGGCAGCTGTGCTCATGGATTCAGGCTTGATTTAACATGTAACTAATCTATAGGAGAATAGTAGACCAAATTCATGCCTTGTATATCAAAACTTCCTAAAGAAAATCAATCCCAATGGTTCTTTGGAAGGACAAATACTGAAGCTCAAATACTTTGGCCACCTAATGAGAAGAGGGGACTCCTCGGAGAAGACCCTGATGTTGAGAAAGATGGAATGCAAAAGGAGAAGGAGATGGCAGAGGATGAGATGGTTAGATAGTGTCATCAGCGCATTGAACCTAAATTTGGGCAAAGTTTAGGAGACAGTGGTAGATGAGTGGATGGTTGTCTATGGTCCATGAAGTTACCAAGATTCAGACATGGCTTAGCAAATGAGCAACAACACATCACAACTGCTATACCACAATACTTGAATAAATGTGTCTGTTGGTACTACTATGTTCCTTTTCATTACCATTGAGGTGATGCACAATTAAAAGTAGAAGAAGAATATTTTAAAGGAATGATATGGTGAGGACTCAAGGAAGCTACAGGTTGTTGAATTTACATGTTCAGTTAGTAAGAATGTTAGCCTTTGTGTCTATTTTGTTCAGATGGTTTTATGGTTTGATAATGTTACTATCAAAGTAAGTCAAACTTTTATTAAGCCTTAAAAAAGAAAGAAAAAAGAAAAGCTAAAAAGAAAGAAAATTAGTATAAATATTTAGACTGAAGGAAAAGAGATATAGAGGTGCAGAATGGGCAACTCGGTAAATTATATCCAAATACTGATGAGATAGGAGAAGTGGTCAACATAATTCATATTCTTGGACAGAATATGTCTTGATAGGATAAATAATTATGATCCAGGATTCCCTCCAGAGAAAGTAGCAAAGGAGCACATGGTTCAAGGACTCTGCTGGGTTATCCATGCAAGGATGGATGCATTAATGAAGGAGGATATTTTTGTAGTGTGCCAACTGGATGGGAGAAAGCAAGGCATCTACCCCAGCTTCACCAAGTGACTATAAACATCATCAAAAAAGCACAACAAACAATGTTCTTTCTGCACCAACTCAGGAAGCTCCAACTTGTTTGTTTGTTTGTTTGTAGTTTATTTATAGGCCGCCCTTTTCCCTGAGGGGACTCAGGGCGGCTTACAATCAAAAAAGGAAGGGGAGTGTAGGACAATACAAAAAAAGAAATGTGCACAAAGTAAATTAGACAATAAAACTCAACATTCACTCAGCATTCGGGAGGGGCAAAATAAGATTATCCCCAGGCCTGACGGGTTAGCCAGTTCTTGAGGGCTGTACGGAAGGCCTGGACGGTGGTGAGGGTACGAATCTCCACGGGGAGATTGTTCCATAGTGTCGGAGCCGCAACAGAGAAGGCTCTCCTCCGAGTAGTCGCCAGTCGGCACTGACTGGCGGATGGAATACGGAGGAGGCCAACTCTATGCGATCTGATGGGGCGCAGGGAGGTAATTGGCAGAAGGCGGTCTCTCAAATAGCCAGATCCACTACCATGGAGCGCTTTATAGGTGGTGAGTAAGACCTTGAAGTGCACCCGGGGACCAACAGGTAGCCAGTGCAGCTCACGGAGGATCGGTGTTATGTGGGCGAACCGTGGTGCGCCCACGATCACTCACGCGGCCGCATTCTGGACTAGCTGAAGTCTTCGGATGCTCTTCAAGGGCAGCCCCATGTAGAGCACATTACAGTATTCCAGCCTAGAGATCACAAGGGCTCGAGTGACTGTTGTGAGGGCCTCCCGATTCAGGTAGGGCCGCAACTGGCGCACCAGGCAAACCTGGGCAAATGCCCCCCTGGTCACAGCTGAGAGATGGTGGTCAAAAGTTAGCTGTGAATCCAGGAGGACTCCCAAGTTGCGGGCCCTTTCTGAGGGGTTTAAATTTTGTCCCCCCAGCCTGAGTGATGGTATGGTGGTCAAATTTTTGGGAGGGAAACACAACAGCCACTCGGTCTTGTCTGGGTTGAGTATCAGCTTGTTCGCTCTCATCCAGTCTTTAACGGCTTCCAGTCCCCGGTTCATCACGTCCACCGCTTCATTGAGTTGGCACGGGGCGGACAGATACAACTGTGTATCGTCCGCATATTGGTGATATTTTATCCCGTGCCTTCGGATGATCTCGCCCAGCGGTTTCATGTAAATGTTAAATAGTAGGGGGGATAGGACCGACCCCTGCGGCACCCCATAGGTTAGGGGCCTCAGGGACGATCTCTGCCCCCCCACTAACACCGACTGCGACCTGTCCGAGAGATAGGAGGAGAACCACTGCAAGACAGTGCCGCCCACCCCTATCTCCCGCAGTCGTCGCAGAAGGATACCATGGTTGATGGTATCGAAAGCCGCTGAGAGGTCCAGGAGAACTAGGATGGAAGCATGGCCTCCATCCCTAGCTCTCCAGAGATCATCAGTCAATGCGACCAAAGTGGTTTCTGTGCTGTAACCGGGTCTGAAGCCAGACTGGAAGGGGTCAAGATAGTTAGCTTCCTCCAAGGTACGCTGAAGCTGGAACTGCCCAAAGAGCTGCTGATTCAATTCTACAGAGGAATTATTGAGTCTGTCATCTGCACCTTCATAACTGTCTGGTTTGGCTCTGCAACGCAACAAGACAGACACAGACTTCAGAGGAGAATCAGAACTGCAGAAAAAACAATTACTGCCAACCTGTCTTCCATTAAAGACCTGTATACTGCACAGATAAAAAAGAGGGTTGTGAAAATATCTAAAGATCCCTCACATCCTGGACACAAATTGTTTCAACTCCTACTCTCAAAACGATCCTATAGAGCATTGTACGCCAAGACAACAAGACACAAGGACAGTTTTCCCCCGCCATCACTCTGTTAAACAAATAATTCCCTCACTGCTGTCAAACTACTCACTAAGGCTGCATTACTATTACTACTAGTCTTCTCATCTTTCCTATCACCCATCTCCTCCCACTTATGACTGCATGACTGTAACTTTGTTGCTTGTATTCTTATGATTTATATTGATTGTTTCCTGATTGCTTATGTGTACCCTGTAACTATCATTAAGTGTTGTACCTTATGATTCTTGACAAATGTATCTTGTCTTTTTATGTACACTGAGAGCTTCTGCACCAAAGACAAATTCCTTGTGTGTCCAACCACACTTGGCGAATAAAGAATTCAATTCTATTTTAATAGAGGAGAGGTACGGGTCTAGTTCACAGCTAGCTGAAAAGACCCTACATGCTGTAGCTAAGGCTAAGAACCAGGTTGATTTGAAAACCAATGTCCCAAATGAAGATGCTTTTGTTGTAGTAAGGTTGTTTGGGTATTGAAAAAAACCAAAGGAAATAAAGTTTTGTAGCAATGTTTTTAGCTAAGTTGACTTGAGTAGTGTCTAAGAACCATTGGGGCTCGAATGCCCAGGGAAAAGTGCATCTTCAGTCAAAAATTTAAAAGATGTTACTAGGCCATGAATCCATGAAAAATGCACCAGTCTCTATAGTCCACCGGTTTTAATGGATCTTGGGACTGCAAGGATGGGTGTAATGAAATGGCTTCAAGGTTATCAAGATTTCTAGCACCACCTACTTTGAGACTGTAGTGAAAATGGAAGATAATTGTCTAGACTTACAAGCTGCTAGGATGAAATGGGCTCCTGTCAAGTGGAACAATCTCAGGATACCCGAAGAGATTAGCAGAGCAATAGTTGCCAGATATAGAAAATATTCCTTCCTGAAGAGTGAGGCTTGCAAAGGTACTCCAAGGTATTTATAAATGCACACCTGCTTGTTATCATCCCTATTAATTTGCCACTTGATCATCATGATATCATGAGTGCTATGATAATTTCATGTAAATAATAAATGTTAATTTTTTGGTAATTTATTGCTGCTTTTCATCTCAGCGGAAAGAAGCTAAATCTCACAGCATCCTTGTTCCCATTCCCATAGACATGATTACAACATCACCTGCATAGACCAGGGGTCGGCAACCTTAAACAGTCAAAGAGCCACAAAGGTCCTAAGCGGAACCCCCCATTCAATTCTGGAGCCAACCAGAACTCCGGATCCCCCACCATAGAGTGTCTTCCTAGCACAGAATCCTTTTTGCTCTACTTGTTCTAATCGAAAGCCCTATCCATTGTGGAGCCCACTGGTGACAGGGAGCCGCAGCAGAGGGATAAAAGAGCCACATGCGGCTCCAGAGCTGCCGGTTGCTGACCCTTGGCACAGACCATTATATAGACCATTTACTTAGATGAGCTTCTAGAGCCCATTTCTAGATTTATTTTATAGGAGCTCATTTCTTCATTAACTATCCTGATTTTCTAAAGTTTTTGAACTGCTTAGATCTTAGCTGAAATTTATAATCATGGTTGTTTTTATGCCTGGTGTAAAGAATCCTTCAGGAGATGATGATATTTAATCAAAGAGGGTCAAAACAGTTCTTGTCCTAAGAAATAAGAAAGTATTCAGCAGAGACTCAGTGTCCACCCTGATTCATTGCAATATAAAAAAGTGGGGAGCCATATGTTCACTCCAAACGAGAAGCAAGGAGTATAGAGAGAATCTCTGCAGATATATTTTTGAACACAAAAAGTAGCATTTGCACTTTTTCAAATCTTAATTTCTGTGGGGTTTACTTGCAACCAATGTCATGCAGTATAGACATAGATAAAGGGCAATTACACAAAAACAGCAGAGGCAGTATTCTGCAGGTTTTGATCGGTTCTGGAGAGTCGGTGTTAGTAGGAGGGCAGAGATCGTCCCTGAGGCCCCTAACATGTGGAGTACCTCAGGGTTCGGTCCTATCCCCCCTACTATTTAACATATACATGAAACCGCTGGGCGAGATCATTCGGAGGCACGGGATAAAATACCATCAATATGCGGACGATACGCAATTGTATCTGTCCGCCCCGTGCCAACTCAATGAAGCGGTGGACGTGATGAACCGGGGTCTGGAGGCCGTTAAGAACTGGATGAGTGCTAACAAACTGGTGCTCAACCCGGATAAGACCGAGTGGCTGTTGTGTTTCCCCCCCAATAATTTGGCTAATACACCAACGCTTAGGCTGGGGGGTCAAATTTTATACCCCTCAGATAGGGTCCGCAACTTAGGAGTCCTCCTGGATCCACAGCTGACTTTTGACCATCAGCTGTCAGCTGTGACCAGGGGGGCATTTGCCCAGGTTCGCCTGGTCCGCCAGTTGCGGCCCTACCTAGATCGGGGGGCCCTCACAACAGTCACTCGAGCCCTTGTGATCTCTAGACTGGAATACTGCAATGGGCTCTACATGGGGTTGCCCCTGAAGTGCATCCGGCGACTACAGCTAGTCCAAAATGCAGCCGCGCGAGTGATAGTGGGCGCACCTCGGTTCGCCCACGTTACACCTGTCCTCCGCGAGCTGCACTGGCTGCCTGTTGGTCTCCGGGTGCGCTTCAGGATAATGATGACCATCTTTAAAGCACTCCATGGTAGTGGATCTGGGTACTTGAGAGACCGCCTTCTGCCGATTACCTCCCTAAATCGACCAATCAGATCGCACAGACTGGGCCTCCTCCGAATTCCATCTGCCAGTCAATGTCGACTGGCGACCACACGGAGGAGAGCCTTTTCTGTTGCTGCCCCGACCCTATGGAACGAGCTCCCCATGGAGATCCGCACCCTCACCACGATCCAGACCTTCCGCGCAGCCCTCAAGATCTGGCTCTCCCAGCAGGCCTGGGGATAGGCTTCCAATTACCCGCCCGAGTGTTTGATTGCTGAATGAAAGTTGTGTTTTATTATTTTTCTTTTGTTCACAAAGTGTTTGTTTTGACCTTGCACTTCCCCTCCCCTGTGGTTGTAAGCCGCCCTGAGTCCCCTCAGGGAAAAGGGCGGCATATAAATCCCAATAAAACCAAAACCAAAAAACCAAACCAGTAGCAGAAATTTTGAGTAGATAGATAGATAGATAGATAGATAGATAGATACTTTATTTGTATGCTGCCCTTTTCCCTGAGGGGACTCAGGGCGGCTCACAATTCAGGGGGAGGGAGGACAAACAAGTTACAAACACGAAAACAATACATCATTAAAAGAGCACAACAGTCATACTATTTGACAAGTAGCACCTTGAAGCGCACCCGGAGATCAACAGGCAGCCAGTGCAGCTCGCGGAGGATAGGTGTTACGTGGGTGAAATGAGGTGCACCCACGATCACTCGCGCGGCTGCATTCTGGACCAGCTGAAGTCGCCGAATACTCTTCAGAGTAGTTCAGAGAACCGGTAAATATGACCTCTGGCTGACCCTGCCCCCATCTATTCTATGCCTCCCGAGTCCCAGCTGATCGGGAGGAAATGGGGATTTTGCAGTAACCTTCCCCTGGAGTAGGAGGGAATGGAGATTTTACAGTATCTTTCCCCGGCCACACCCACCAAGCCATACCTGCCAAGCCACGCCAACAGAACCAGCAGTAAAAAAAATTTTGAAGTCCACCACTGAAAAACACCAAACCTCCCAGAGTCATTGGGAGTTGGGTGGTATATAAATTTAAATTTAAACAACAACAACAACAACAACAACAACAATTAGACAACTGTTTTGGGCACTTGACCTAGATGAGAACCAGGCATTGCTAGTGAAAAAGAAAGGAAGAAAAGGGGAAAAACCTGAGCTCAAAGTAATTTGCCCAACAGTTATAATCTCTACAAACCAGCATTCTGTGTTCTGAATAAATAATACCTCCGATTAAAAGAAGTCCAGAAAAAGCAGATTTCGCCATACTATAAAAAGGAATTGTCAAACGTCTTTAAACCCATTAATAAATAAATGTAGAAGAAAGATACTGTTAAACAAATCTTGTTAATTGTGTTTATCTCAGTGGGACGCCATGTCAAAAAGCCTGCAGCTAATGTAGTTTGTTAAAATCCTGATTTGCACAGCAGGAAGTGAGCATTAGAAAAGAAAGTCTTGTCATTACTGGAAGAAGCCGAAGAGGCTACTAATACTTGACTAAATCATTAATATAACTGTTTAAAGATTTGAGACACTGAATTAGCATGTAGCGATATTTTTGCAACACCATACTTTCAGCTTAAAGTTTTTTTTTATTGCAGTGGCTTCTTAAATCAACTTTCATGGTGAATGCAAAGAGGCCCTTTTGATCTTTACACCGTACTTTGGGGATTATTGCTTCTTATAGACACAAAGTAATGCCTATTTAACAATTAGTGAATTCCCATCAGTGCTTTTTTTTTTTAGTTCTTCTTGGAAAAAATAAAGACATGGAATTAAAATGTCATAGAATCCATCACACTGCAAAGAAGTGTCCCACAGGTAAAGTTATTGTCAATTCAATCCTTACATGTTGGAACATATAGACTGAAAATAAACAACATGGAACCTGCATGTGGAATTCATCAGTGCTTTGAATAAACTATGATTTGTTTAAACATGTTTAAACATGAGCGTGTCCAGAAGTACTTCACGAGAAGAGTACTCCACTCCTCCACTCACAATAGAATTCCCTATGCCACCAGACTTGAAATTTTGGACTTGGACAATCTGGAACTGTGCCACCTGCAGTATGATCTAAGCACAATACACAAAATTGTCTGCTACAACATCTTACCTGTCAACAACTTTTTCAGCTTCAACCTCAATAATACACAGGCAAACAATCAATACAAACTCAAGGTAAACTGCTCCAAACTCGATTGCAGAAAATACGACTTCAGCAACAGAGTGGTCAACGCCTGGAATGCTCTACCTGACTCCGTTGTTACAGCCTCAAACCCCCACAGCTTTAACCTCAAACTGTCTACCATGGACCTCGCCCCATTCCTAAGAGGCCCATAAAGGGGGAGTGCATAAGGGCACCAGCATTCCTAATGTCCCTGTCCTACTGTCCCCATCTATTTGCATTCATTTCATTCATTTATATCCATATATATATTTCTACCTGCTATCTTGTACATGTTTGACAAACTAATAAATCCAAATACAAATTGGTTGTTGGAAAATCTCAAGTATCTTTTGAGTTTTTTGCCCTCAGTGGATGGTTTCTTACAACTTGCTAAGCATAAGTAAAACATGTAACTTTATGGCTTCGCACCCTGTGCTTCTACTCCTATTTTTCAATACTGATCAAACTATCAACTTCTAAAGCATTGTCATGACTATTATCAGGCTGGCATGGAAGGGGAAATTCTATGCATGCCTTCGACTGGAGTCGGATCTCATGTCTACAGCCTAGTGGGATAATATGAATTATGACACAGGACAGAAGGGAAGGGATTACGGGGGTAAAGTTCAAACACAATTAAGCGAAAGCAGTTTTGGCTCCACAGTACTCCACGCCAGAATGTCGATCCTAATAAATGATTGGATTTCTTTTGAACTTTGTCTGGAGGCTCGTAAATTCATTAGGTCATCTTCTGGGAACTTCACACAAACAACGGTTTAGAACATTAGTTCAATCTCTCTCTTTTTTTTTTTCAGATTAGGATTTGCAGCAATTTTATTTATTAATTAAATGTCTATACTACCATTCTATCTAAGTGGCTTTGGGTGGTTTACAACAGTATAATAAAATTATTATAATATAATAATAAAATAGATATATGAATAAAAACACAACTTAAAACAGAGTCTAAACCAAGTTAGAATAAACATTGTTTCTTTTCTTTCTTGGTTTTTCTTCTGGCATTTGCCAAACCTCATATTTAGAACATCTAATTGTGGTTTAGAAATACTTAAATACTGGCGGATATAAGGACCAATATGTTTAATAGATTTCCTCTGAATACAAACATAAATCTTTACTTTGAAAAACATTCTGTTTGTCAATGTTTACATTCTTCACCATAACTGCTTGACATTTGGGTCCTAAATGTTTTATTTTTCTTCTGCACTCTGTGATTAAATGCTATATTGATATTTAATCATTTAATCACTATTTATTAATGTGTGGCTTTAAAGCTTGTAAATTTGTGTAATTTTTACTTTTGTCCTTTTCTAGTTTTGATGAAAATGGCTCTTTTTTAGGTCTGCAGGAAAAAATAAATGCCATATGGAAGACGTCCAGTAATTTCTCAGTGTTGGTTTGTTTATTTTTTATTCCAGTCAAGATATAATGGTAGTATTACAGCCCATATACCTATCTAATATAATTTTGTCATCTGCAATAGCAACAAAAATGCCTGCCATTGATCCTTAATGATTTAGATCTGACATAATTCGATACAATTACCTACTGAATGAGGGGGAAAAAAGAAATCAATCCCTTAAATATGGTTAGCAATTGTTAAGACGTGGATTTTTCTTCTAAAAACATGTTCACTATTTTTCTTTTCACCCTATACAATCAACATTAGCTGAACAATTCCAATTGAGGAACTTCTGGGTTTTGGGTGGACATCAGAAATGAAGAGGCTAGACAGCATTTGCGGTAAATTAGGTCTCCAATTTTATCACATTATAGCAAAGAGAACCATAATAATAAATATGCCTCTTGAAAATAAGCACACCTTTGTGCAAATGTAATTTTCAAGAGAAGTGCAAAATTCTGAAATGTTTTTATTTCCCATGTTCACAAATTGTTGCCATATATTCAGAGAATAACTAATTTGAATATTAAGATACTCAATCAAAGGTGGGAGATAGTAACTTTAGTTTTGCCTTAGGCCAGGGGTTGTTCATACTTGACAACTTTAAGATGTGCGGACTTCAACTCCCAGAGTTCCCCAGCAGGAATTCTAACCAGGGGAATTCTGGGAGTTTAAGTACCACATCTTAAAATTGCCAAGTTTGGAGAGCCCTGCCTCAGGCAAACACAGACAAACCAAGAAAGACCAAAGACTCTTCCTTGACCCTAGGAAGAAGGCAGTGACAAACACTCAAGAGTGACATAAAGGAAAAAAATATCATCTACATTTACATCTTCAACTTTAATAATACATGGGCAAACAATAGATACAAACTCAAGATAAACCATTCCAAACTCGATTGCAGAAAATATGACTTCAGCAACAGAGTGGTCAATGCCTGGAATGCTCTACTTGACTCTGTTGTTGCAGCCTCAAACCCCATCCCCCAGCTTCAACCTTAAACTGTCTACTGTGGACCTCATCCCATTCCTAAGAGGTCCGTAATGTGGGCATGCATAAGTGCACCAATGTGCCTACCATCCCTGCCCTCTGTCCCCATTTATTTGTACTCATTTCCTTGTTCATGCCCATGTTTATGCTTATACCTGTTATCTTGTACATGTTCAACAAACTAAAAAATGAATAAAATAAATACATGTCCATGTCCATCTACATGTCCATCTACTTTTACTTCTCTCTCTCTCTCTCTCCCTCCCTCCCTCCTCCCCCTCTCTTTCACTCTCTTGTCTCTATCTATCTGAGAGAGAGGGTGGGAGAGAGAGGAGAGAGGGAGAGATTAAAATCCAAACCCCGCCAGCTTGGTATGTAATGTAACTGTCAAATTGACAATTCTAGAAAATTAGATTCATATGCTCCTTATGGCATTTGGTGTTAAGCAGAATTTAGCAACAGGTTAAGCCACTGGTAGGAAAAAAAAGATGTTCTTCGTGTAGCTGGCATAGACAAGTGGCTAATAAGAGCTTTATTAGATCACAGTGCCAAGGCTGGTACACAGACAGTGCAAGAAAACACAGTTTAGCTGCTCTTTCAGAACAGCTTTTTAAAACAATATTATTATTTTTCCTCAGTGTAGTCACAGAGGGCAACACATTAAATCTATCCAGGGAAACTATTCTCTTATTGTGTAGTCAAACTTTAACTTGGTTTTTTTCCCCCTGAAGATTACCACACTGTTTCATGTTTTCATTTATCAATATGATATATTCCTCAAGCAAAGGGTTAGAGGTGGTTATCAAGATGAAGGAAGCCCTGTGTTAATGAATTAGATTGTTGTTGTTAGTTGTAAAGTCTTATCTGACCCATCGCGACCCCATGGACAACATTCCTCCAGGCCTTCCTGTCCTCTAAGCTCAAATTTAAGCTCACACCGACTGCTTTGGTGACTCCATCCAGCCACCTCATTCTCTGCCGACCCCTTCTTCTTTTGCCTTCCATCTTTCCCAGCATTAGGCTCTTCTCCAGTGAGTCCTTCCTTCTCATTAGATAGCCAAAGTATTTGAGTTCCCTCTTCAGGATCTGGCCTTCTAAAGAGCAGTCAGGGTTGATCTCCTCTAGGACTGACCAGTTGGGTCGCCTTGCAGTCCAAGGGACTCACAACAGTCATCTCCAGCACCATGGTTTAAAGGCCTCCATTCTTTGGTGCTCAGCCTTTCACAGCCATCCATTGTAACTGGGAAAACCATAGCCTTGAATTAGATACTGGGATATAAGTGATATCATATGCCATCAGTATCTGTAGAGGACAGTCCATTCGAGTACCAATCCATTCTTTCAAGGTTTGTCTATTTTGTGGGGTCCTTGGTGCTCTCTGAAGTTGGTGGTTTGCTTGCATTATGAAACTGAGCACTGATAATGTTACCTAGTTGGGAAAGGAAACATCTGCTAGCAAACCTAGAACTGATGATGTTACCTAGTTGGGTGATGAAATGTCTGCAAGTGAACCCAAAAGTGCTTCTTCAAAAGGCAACTGGACTTCGGAATAAAGAAGCTTTTTGGATGAGAAGCAAAATGTCTTCAAGGAAAAGCAGTTGTCTTTTGAAGAAGCTCCTTTGGGACAATCATGGCCATGGATGACTAAGAATCTCCATAGACCTTAGGTTTAGGTTAGGTTTATTGGTTTTATATGCCGCCCACTCCCGAAGGACTCCGGGCGGCTCACAATAAACAGGGGAGGGAATAAATAAGACAATACAAACAATTTTAAAATCCACAACAGTCACAATTTGGATGGGGCTGGGTGCTTTAACAGCCCCCAGCCTGCCGGAACAGCCAGGACTTAGTAGCTTTACGGAAGGCCGGGAGGGTAGTAAGGGTCTGGATCTCCACAGGAAGCTCGTTCCAGAGGGCCAGAGCAGCAACAGAGAAGGCTCTCCCCCGGGGGGTCGCCAGCCGGCATTGGCTGGCAGATGGAACCCGGAGAAGGCCAAGCCTGTGCGATCGAATTGGTCTTTGGGAGGTAATTGGCAGGAGGCGGTCTCTCAGGTACCCAGTTCCGATGCCATGTAGGGCTTTATAAGTAACAACTAGCACCTCTGTAAGTCAACCACCAAGCTCAGAGAGTACCAAAAGAACCAACAATTCAACCCTGAGCTACAAATCTTCTATTGGTTTCTTTTTTTGTTTTTTAAGAAAAGGTGTTCACCCACCAAACCTCAACCACTATACACAACTTGCCAAAACATACATCTCTTTCTCTTCAAAGCCTCCTGAACATTAATGTCTGATGACTTCACAAACATGGCTTATGGGGTTTTCTTAGAAGTGTTGTATCACTTGTTTCTCTTCTGAGATTTGTTTTCATTTTAATTTCTCAGTCTAGCCTATAGCTTTGGCCTTCTCTGGGCCAGAAATCTGCCAAGGAATAAATGGAGCTTTAACATTTGAACTTGAAGCAAGGTCACACTGGTCCTGATAGTGCTAAGATATACATTCAATAAACAAACAAACAAATAATAAACAAAATGCTTAAGGCTGTTTTTTTTCCTTTTAGAAAGGAGCCAGAAACTGCATTCAAAAGAAGATACTTCTGAATAAACTTATGACATGCCTTATTGTTTAAATTCAGTTTAACAAATACAATTGCTCTACTCGTATAATGTACTATCACCCCATTCTTCATTAGCATAACTTAGAAAAACTCAATATAAGATAAGATAACCTTTATTATTTTATCTGAACACACTGGCACACACATTAAGAATGAAATTCTGATGCCCACTCTCAAAAGAAAATAAATATACAACTATACACACATATACCATGCACACACATATGAGAGAGAGAAAGAGAAAGAAAGAGAGGGAAAGTGAGGAAGGAAGAGATAGGGAGAGAGACACACACACATAGAGAGACAGAGAAAGAGAGAGAAATATACACCTCTACACACATATACCATGCACACACATGAGAGAGAGAGAGAGAGAGAGAGAGAGAGAGATACACCTCTACACACATATACCATGCACACACATGAGAGAGAGAGACAGAGAGACAGAGAGAGAGAGACAGACAGACAGACAGACACACACAGACACAGAGAGAGAGGGGGGGAGAGAGGGAGAGAAACAGACAGAAAACAGACAGAGACACACACAGAGAGACAGAGAGAGACAGAGAAAGATACACACACAGTCCATTATGAATACATACAGTAGTGGAAAAGAAAGTCTTGATACTGCATGGTACAAAGCTATTGCAGAATCTAGTTGTTCTGCTTTAGATAGCATGTAGCCTCCTCCTAGAAGGTAACAAAGAAAACCTGTCATAGAGAAGACATTAGTGTCCATTACAATATTGCAGTACAGCTCCTGGCCAAGCCAAATGTTTAAAGCCCATCTCCTGAACAGAAGGAAATATGATAACCAGCTTCGTACATCTTGCCATTTACTGTCTGTGAGGATGAGCAATGATGCTCCAGGATTTGAACTTAAATCCAGCATGCAGTGTGCCTGAGCTTAAGACCTTTGGAATCACCAAGGTTCAAACTACGGCCATATTAACATTGTCAGTCCTCACTTATTCATATCTGGATTAGGGCAGGGATTGATCCTATACAGACTTTCTCCTTTCTTGTGATTCCTATTTATTTATAAAGCAATCAGTTGTAGCTGGAAGGTGTGAATAAGCTGAATAAGGTCATTTCTTGCTGGGACTGTTTCATTTGCATCATGCCAGCTATCACAAATGAAGCCATCACTCTACAAACAAATGTGTAAACAGCCTCACACACTTATCTTTGCATCCTCTTGATGAGCACAGCATGAATATTGCAGACATCAGATGCTGAAAGCCTACAATGGCTCAGGTACTTTGTGTTGGTTGAAATATTAATGCACCCAAGACCAACTTGCTTGCTCAATTCCTGGTGACTGATGACTATTTCGACATTGCTTTCTGGGCAATAAATAGAGAAGCATCTAGTCCTTGCATTCAAGGATTTATTTTATTTTTTACTAGCTGGGTACCCATGCTTCACGACAAAACTATGTGATCGGACAATGCAGGAGAAATCCAGTTCACTCTGGTTAAATCTGTTGGCTCGTGGTGGTTGGTGATTGAAACACATATGGGAATATCTCTCCTGCCTCCTTGAGTCCAGAAGCAGTTCCATAGGTAGAAGGCATAGACATTTTGGTGAGGTACCAACATTTACTACTGTAAGGAGCCCCAGAGAGCTCCTGAATGAAGGAGTGGAATGCCTGCCAGTTTGAACTAAGGTAATGGAATGTGAGGCAACTGGCAGTTGGAACAGAGTTCTTTTCAGGTGGGGAGGGGGAGTAGCATCAGAGTGTGTTAATTACTGTATAAGAAATACAAATGATCTGATGGCCATTTCAAAAAATCCTTTCTTAGTCAGCACCTAGAAACCAAGAGGAACATACACGCCAAATTTCAAGTTATGTCGATTCTGTAAAGTGCTTAGAGATGGCTGTAAAGTGTTGAGGAGTGGTATATAAGTCTAAGTGCTGTTTCTATATGATATGATGAGATATGATAGCTGTATTCTAGTACTTGAAGGGAAATTTCTCCTTAGTTCTAGGTTGATCCTCTCCTCAGTTAGTTTCCAACCATTGTTTCTTGTATTTTGGTGTTTGGAAAATAGTTTGATTGACAGCCATTTGTCTTGACTAATATAGGATCTCCTGCCATGGGCAGCGGGTCAGACTACAAGACCTCAATGATCCCTTCCAACCCTATTATTCTATGTTCTATGACATCACTCAGGTTTGGCTGGATACTGTCCCTTGTTTGCTTCCTTCCTTCATTTTTTCATTATTTTACATTTTATGCATCATTTATACAATGATGCCTTGTCTTAAACAATTCTTTCATTAACTAATGTAATTTCATACACAACAAGAATGCACATTCACACGACTAATGTAATTTCATTTATATTGCCAAGACACATTCTTTTCCAATCTTCACATACCATTTGAAAACAGTCAATAGTTATGCACTGGGAAGAAAGGAAGTGTGTGTGTGTGGGGGGAGAAATCAGAGTTAAAGTTTCACAGCTGAACCTCTGCCAACTCTTCAGTGCTTGTACGATGAATTTTAATCATCTGTATTATGGGCTTTCTTATTAAAAGCTGTCAATAGAGATAAAAGTTGGGAATTTGGATTCAAAAGTACCTTTGATTAAACATAAAAAGTGACCAGGGAGGCAAAAAGTTAATGTTTTCAAATGAAGTGTAACCTTTTCTAAGGGAATATGCTAATCTTCCTTGTAACAGAACTTGCACATTTAATAGTTAAAGTATTTCTATGATGAAATTTTTACCAATGGTAATCCATATGCAATTTGGCTGTCAAGAACATGCCGTTTATCGGGTTGAACATAATCGTGATACGCTCCTGGATTTGGTCTAAAAAAATGCAAGATTTATCCCTGAAGAGAATTGTATATATTTTTTTAGAAAGGATAACAATAGCACTTAGATTCATATACTGCTTCACAGTGCTTTACAGCCCTCTCTAAGTGGTTTTTAGAGTCAGAATATTGCCCCCAACAATCTGGGTCCTCATTTGAAGGACCTCGGAAGGATGGGTCAACCATGAGGCAGTCAGGATTGAACTGCTGGCAGTGGGCAGAATTAGCCTGCAATACTCCATTCTAACCACTGGGAGGGAGGTAGGGAGGGAGGGAAGGAGGGAAGGAAGGAAGGAAGGAAGGAAGGAAGGAAGGAAGGGCAATAGCAATGGAAATAGCGCTTAGACTTATATACCGCTTTATAGTGTTGTACAGCCCTCTCTAAGTGGCTTACAGAGTCAGGATATTCCCCCAAGCAATCTGGGTCTTCATTTTACCGACCTCGAAAGAATGGAAAGCTGGGTCAATGAGCCATGAGCCAGTCATGATCGAACTGCTGGCAGTGGGCAGAGCCAGTCTGCATTCTATCCGCTGCTTCACCACAACTCTTATACTAGGTATTTATAAAAGCTAAGCCTAAAATACCCTTCTTTAATATAATTCATTTGCTATTGGGATTGCTAAGAGATAGCATATCCATTCCTATTTTTGGAAGGGAGGCTGAGATCCTGAGCACTAACTGGGGTAGGAGCTGAGGAGAAAACTCATTATAACCACAAAGAGTGGGGCGAGCAAGAGGAAGAAAGGACGTACATTTGTAGAATCTCCTGTAAAATTATGAAAAGTGACAGGCTCCCGTTCTTTTTATCTCCAAGTCCCTTAAACCCTTTTTGACACTTCAGCCAGATTCTGCATAGCTGAGGACTAATACGAAATTAATAGAGTGAAATAAAGGTCTGTTGGATTCCATTCTAACTCTGCTCGCTTTTGAAGTAAAAGAACAGAAGGCATAATTTCAATCTTTGTTTAGTGGCTTGGACAGCCAGTCGTTGGCATTAAAGTATGGCCAGAATTAAAAATCTGATGGATAGCAGCCCAGCCCCTTCCTGACAGCTTTTCTGTTCAAATACAAATTTCTGTCACAGCCCCAGAATGTTTGAAGGAACATTCAGAGATGAAATAGTGTTACTGTAACAAGCCCAGTGTGAAGCTATTATGTTTTGAAAAGAAAAATAATTACATATAGTACATCTCCCAGGCACAGATCTGAATTAATAATGCATAATAATAAGGACAAGGAAGCAGATACTAATGAATCTTCTACTGAATATTATGATTTGGAGGACTGTTGGATTAAGAATGGTTGTTTGCAAAATCAAGCAGTTCATTTCCAGGACGTTTTATTATTTTCCCCAATGGAATAAACTATATATTTTTTTTATTTCTGTGTTTCCGTAAATGTATTTTCTAGAGTAGAATGTAGTTTGTGGTGTTAGATTTGGCTTAATTGGAATGTTCCTACGGCAAAGCCAGAATCTTTTAGAAGAAACTCATTCCATTTTATATTTCCCTCCTTATCATGGAAAGTTAATCTAGTTCCCCCTTTTTAAAATGTTATCTCTTTAACATTCTTTGCACAATCTATAGTATTGTTGGAAGAAAAATCCATCTGGATCTGTATTTTAATTGATTTATCCACGTTGTATACCAACCCTACTCTCTTGAAGGCTATCAAGTTATAACTTAACAAAGTATAATTTAATGGTTTTCAATTTCAGTTGTAGGAATCCTCACTCTTAATTTTCAAATCTCTCTCTCTCTCTCTCTCTCCCTCCCACCCTCTCTCTCTCACACACACAGAATGTTGAAATGAGGTCCTGTTGCCACAGACTTCTGTTCAAAATTTCAAATTGTTAAAAGAAATATGCAGTATCTAGGTAATCACTTGTTAACTTCTAGTACAGGAGGTGGAATTAGAGTATTAAGTACCATCCTCTGATGCATCTTTGCTCCTACAGGTTCTACAGAAAGCCTGAATACAACTCACTAAAAAAAAAAGAACCAGCTATGTTTCAATTTCTCATGTTCAATCTAACTTTCCATGAAAACTCTCTAGATTATTACCATCATTAAAGATGTAACATATCCCTGGTTTCGATGCATTTCCAAACATTGGCAAAATATCCATTAACACACAGTTAATCTAAACATTGAATGATTGCAATGACAGGGTAAAGTTTTGATTAGCAGTAGACACGGGAAAAAGACAGATCACATATGCTCCAATGTGATTTCAAAATGCCTTTTACAAATAAAAGGGGGGAAAAAAACTAGGGCACAGCCTATAATGGAAAAGAGAATGGGCAGAGCTAATATAAAGAGAGCAGTATTTCCCTTTGAGCTTCATCTTTAATGGAGAGAAAAGGCCATTTCCTTGTCCATTATGTTATGTTTTCAGTCTCCTTCTACACACACACACAAAATTCAAACTCTGAATCACAGTTCACATATTGTGCACATCAACTTGGCTTTACTTTGAAGAGGAAGATTTTTCCAATGTTTTCTCCTTGTACTATAGAGTCTATATATAGAATAATTGCCAGCTGAGTTTTTAATGCAGATGTCTCAAATCATAATTTCAGGGATATATTTCTCAGGCTATTTATTCTAATACCCTTCTTATACCTAAATGAATAGGAAGATAAATAAATGAATAGGAAGGGTATTTTAAGAAGAGAGTGGACATCCATTTGTCTGAAATGATATAAGGTTTCCTGCTTGAGCACAGAGTTGGATTAGAAGACCCCCAAGGTCTCTTCCAATGATGATGATGATGTATTCTTGAATACAGCTCATCTGTCAGGAATCCGCACTGCATATCAGACATTAATACAATCAAACGAGTCCAGAGATATTTCACAAGAAGAGTCCTCCACTCCTCTGCTCGCAACAGAATACCTTATGCCACTAGACCTGAAATGTTGGGCTTAGACAACTTAGAACTTTGCCACCTTCGATCCGATCTAAGCGTAGCACATAAAATTATCTGCTACAATGTCCTACCTGTCAATGAATACTTCAGCTTCAACTACAATAACACACAAGCACACAATAGATACAAACTTATGGTAAACCGCTCCAAACTTGATTGCAGAAAATACAACTTCAATAACAGAGTGGTCAATGCCTGGAATGCACTACCTGACACTGTAGTTTCTTCCCCAACCCCCCCAAAATTTAACCTTAGGCCAGGGGTCCCCAAACTTCGCAACTTTAAGACTTGTGGAATTCAACTCCCAGAAATCTCTTGCCAGCATAGCTGTATGCCATAAAATTTCATTTTAATGTATGCTGATTAGTGTATATTCAAAGTGACAAAGTAAGTCTAAATCTACCAGCCATGTGGGTGGGACCGACAATCTATCCCAGGGGTCCCCAAACTTGGCAGCTTTAAATCTTTTGCACTTCAACTCCCAAAATTCTCCAGCCAGCTGTGCTGGCTGGAGAATTCTGAAAGTTGAAGTCCACAAGCCTTAAAGTTGCCAGGTTTGAAGACCTCTGCCTTAGACTGTCTACTGTTGTCCTCACACCATTCCTAAGAGGTCTTTAAGGGCCATGCATGAGCACACCAGCATGCCTACCATCCCTGTCCTAATGTCCTCCCTGTCCCTGTCCTAATATTCATATTAGTATGCTTACCATCCCTGTCCTAGTATTCGTATTCATTTCATGTATACCTAATCATGTTATCTAATTCATGCTTGAAAAAATAAAATAAATAAATAAATGATGATGGTGATGATGAATGTCAACTGCCACCTTGTGCTTGCTTGTGCTTTGCTGCTATGTGGTGATAGACTGCTATGAACTGTGGGGAAGGGGAAAAAAGAGAGGGGAATGCTTTGGGAAATGAAAGTAAGTGCTGTACCTTCTCAAGATGCTGCCTCAAGGTCACCCTGCTGGAAGAAGGAGGGGGCGACATACCAAACTATGCTTGGACTGGCTGTTAGGAAAACATCTTTCCTGACCCTGATTGGTTGCCCTGGGGCAGGCAATGAGAGACAGCTAAGGGAAAGAAAGTAGAACTTAGGGATTTGGGCACATGATTTTCAGTTCTGGCTTTGCAATGCTGCAGTATACTTGATCTCTAATAAAACTGTACCTTTCTCAACAAATGGAGTCAAGAATTGTTTTTATCTAGGGATTAAGCTGTGGACAGTCTGACAAAGAAGATGAACATTCAAGCAATATATTAGTAGTATAGTAGTATAACAGATTTATAAAGTATTGATTTCCACTTCCAAAATATTTTCCAAAATTTGGTGGCCAACTGGAGATTTTCACCCATAGAAATATTGGCCTTAAAAAGGAAAGATGTTAAACTTTAAATCAAATATGTTAATGCTAGTGAGAAGTCTTCTACAGGCTCCAATCAGTTGAAAATAGACTATTCCACTTTGGGGATTGGAAGGAATTCAAGATAGTGACAGGTGAGCAGTTTTGAGTTTATGCTCTCCATTTTTACTTTCTATTTTACTATTTTTACTCTCCATTTTAAATTAAAATTTTAAACTCTCTTACGTATTTTGTGGGCATTACACCATCACACAAAACTCTCTGTGGTCTTTAGAGGGTGGATGGATGTAGAGGTAGCAGTAGTAATGGTAATAACAGTCAAGGTAATAATAACTCATCAATGTAAAGAAGTTTTAAAAATTATCAGGCAAAATACTTAAACATTATATATAACGCCTCAAGCAAATTCAACCAAACTTGGTACGCTCTGGAAACATATACTGTGTGTGTGGGGGTGGGTGGGGTGGTAATACACCTCTAAAACCCCTGGGTATTACTTGGGGTGTGTGTTCTGTTAAGATACAGCCTATTGTGCCTTAAAATGGCTTCTACTGTGCAGCCCTGTGGAATTACCATGGTAATGGCTTCACAGTACTCCACAAGGGGGGGTCTCTCTGGTAATGGGGAAAATCCAACATTAGAAATTATGTTTGGTCCTGACATTTTCCCCCTATATATAAATACCTGAGCAACACCAGGTTATTGGCTAGTGTATTATAACATTGAATTCACAGAGCTTCCATGGATTAGGAGAAGGGAAATGCAGGTTCTAATTCACCCTCTGCCATGTCTCTCTTCCCCAGTCTAGCTTATGATACCAAATTATTGTCTTCGGAAAAACAAGGAAATTCTGTCTGTGCTGCCTCAAGGCCCAGGATGAAAAATGGAATAAAGAAACAAATCAGGATTGCAAAATGCTTCACCTGGATGATTTCATTCAACAGTGTTTTGGGCAAATAGACAACATTTCCAACAGCATCATTTCTGAAGAAAAGGGGGAAAAAGGAAACCAATTATCTCCCCTGGCACTTCCAGTAATTGGAAGAGGCCTTTTTCTACTTCAGAAACAATAGGATCACCTCTACGGTGTGAAGGCAATTTGCAGCCACCCTGTTTTAAATCTATATTTAAAGAAACATTATATTTGAGCATTTATTTTAGGAATAAAAGTTGTACATGATGCCATAGGGACGGCTCTCCTGGGCTCCATTTTCTGCTGCAATGGCCTCCTGCAGCCTTCTGCCAGAAAAAACGGGGCCGTCCCAAGCTCCGTTTCCACTGGCAGAGGGCTAGCAAAGCAAACTAAAAGCAAAACAGAACAAAAGGAAGAAAAATGTTTCCCCTTTTCCATTTGAATATCCAGGAAGGGACAAGAAAGGAGAAAGGGAAAGAGGAAAGACAAAGAAGGAAACATGGGAAGAGAGCAAGGAAGGAAAAATAAGGAAAGAGGGGGAGGAAGAAGAAAGGATAATGAAGAGGGAAGGGAGGAAGGGAATTATAATGAGAGGGAGGGAGGGTCTGAGGGAAGTCTTGCTTTAGCACTTGACCACCACAGGTGCCTCCCATCATGAGTAAAATCAAGCTGGCCATGCCCATCTTGACACCCCCCTCCCCCAATTCAAACACAACCCTGATGCAGCCCTCAATGAAATAAGAGTTTGACACCCCTGTGTTAAAGGTATCATAGCAGGATGTAAGCTGTTCCAAGTAAAGCTGCCTGTTGCAATTGACTGATGGGGATTTTGCCAGTACTGATCGTGTTCAAATGGTGCTCCAGACGTTTTAGGTTTGCATCAAAGGAACCTATTACTATTTGTACCACCTTTGCTTTCTTTTGCCAACAGTCATTTTACCTTTATTTGCAGGTCTTTGTATTTTGTGATTTCCTCCCCTTCTTTGTCTTCTGTTCTGCTGTCGCCATGTACTGCAGCATTCGCTATCCAGACTTTCTTATTGACAATGGTTAAATTGTGGGTGTTATGTGGTAGGTGCCTATCTTATTATTAGTTCTACCAATTTACACATTCTTCCTGGGAAAATACCTTCCAGAGGTTGGAGGGGACAATAGTTCCCTGAAGATGGGCTCCAGAATGAGTCTGAAAACTTGGAAGAATAAACCTCAGGTCTTAGGGACATTCAGTTTGAATCCTGCAATATTATCCTGGGACACATATATTTGCCTACATTTGTGAAAAGTAAAAAGTTCAGATAACTGGATTCTACAGAGGGATGATTGAGTCTGTCATCTGTACCTCTATAAACTGTCTGGTTTGACTCTGCAACCCATCAAGACAGACACGGGCTTCAGAGGAGAATTAGAACTGCAGAAAAAGCAATTACTACCAACCTGCCTTCCATTGAGGACCTGTACACTTCATGAGTCAAAAACAGGGCTGTGAAATTATCTACAGACCCCTCACATCCTGGACATAAATTGTTTCAACTCCTACCCTCAAAACGACGCTATAGAGCACTGCACACCAAGACAACTAGACACAAGGACAGTTTTCCCCCGAACACCATCACTCTGCTAAACAAATAATTCCCTCACCACTATCAAACCATTCACTAAGACTGCATTATTATTACTATTATTCTTCTCATTGTTCCTATCACCCATCTCCTCCCACTTATGACTGCAGGATTGTAACTTTGTGGCTTGTATCCTTACGATTTATATTGATGTTGTTTCCTAATTGCTTAATTGTACCCTATGACTATCATTAAGTGTTGTATCTTTTTATTCTTCATGAATGTATCTTGTCTTTTTATTTACACTGAAAGCTTCTGCACCAAAGACAAATTCCTTGTGTGTCCAATCACACTTGGCCAATGAAGAATTCTATTCTATTATTAACTTATGCCAATATCTATTTTGTTTTTATGTCAGAAAGTATAAGATGTTTGTCCATTGTTTTCGAAGAGCACCTGGAAATCTAACAGGTTGTGGGCTGTTCACAATGTGTCCGCAGGTGGCTGGTAAGACCTATAGGGGCACAGAATGTCCTGCCACATGTCAGCCAGAGATGTGTGGGCACCACTGTTGCAGCATTCGTACCTCTGGCTTTGCGGAGTGCTTGCTTCTCTTGTGCTACGGTTGCCCTTCTGTCTCAAATGTCTGGCAGCCTTGATGGACCAGCACGCACCATGTCAATCAATTTTGTGCCAGGGCTTCCCAGGAGGTGCTGTCGATACCCAGGGACTTGAAGGAGGCTTTCAGCATGTCTTTGTATCATCTTCCTTTGTCCCCCGTGTGATCACTTTCCTTGAGACAGCTCACCTTAGAGGAGCTGTTTAGCTGTTGGTCTGCCCAGCATATCTGGGCTTTCATCAGCAGAGTGTAAACTGATGGCAGGCCATCAGAAAGTATAACAGGCAGAAGAATACCCTTGTGGAACATGAGAAAGAGCCACAAACTAGACAATGGGCAGATTGCCCAGAAATCTAAATCTGGGCCACGAGTGTAACCCGAGAAAGTGTCAGATGAGACCCTCTGTAATTCTCACCTCTTTTTCAAGGTTATTCCATTTGCTCGTCACCAAAAGCCACAGCTGAAATTCCTATGTGTGGCAAGCAATTGCCTTGCTTTTATTTGCTCCTATTGTTTGCCTCGCGCAAACTTCCCTTCACAGACTATTTCACTTGGACACAGATTGCTAAATAAGCATTCTTTCCTCCAATGCTTCAGATGTTCAGCAAAATTACATCCAAAGCTTCCAGAGAAGAAGGAGGAGGAAGAGAAGAAAATGTTCCTACATTCAGAATATTTTAATATTATTTTCTGGCGTTGCAATCAGAAATGTGCATGGTGGGATGTTTCTAATTCAGAACCAGGAAAATCTGCATTTTTTTAAAAAAAATCTGCACTCCATGAAAATAGCCAGAAGACAGGCAGACCTCCGCTTTCAACCATTTGCTTCGTGACTATTCAAAGTTTTAATGGCACTGAAAAAAAATGACTTACAACTGTTTATCATACCTACGACTGTTGCAGGATCCCAAGGTCATGTGATCAAAATTGGGGTGTTTGGCAACTGGCACGTATTTATGAAGGTTTCAGTATCCAGGGGGCATGTGTTCCTCTTTTGCAAACTCCTGACAAGCAAGCAAGCAAACATACATACATACATACATACATACATACATACATACATACATACACACACACACACACACACACACACACAACACATACACACAATAATAATAAACAAAAAAACAAATAGACAAAAAAACCCATCATCACATAGAGCATGTCATTTGGTTACAGGTGTTTTAACATTTATCATTCTTATACATTTATTATTTCATTTAATAGGTTATAATATATTGTTTGGGTTGCTTGGTTTACCATCCCTTGCTCCTGTTGTAACACCACCTTATTTTCCCTTTCTTTTCTCCCTCCCTCCCTTCTCTTCCTTCCTCCTCTCCTTTCCCTTCCTTCTTCCTGTACCTTTCTCCTACTCCTGCTCTTCCTCTTCCCCTTCCTACCCTCTCTCCTCCTCTTTCTCTCCTTTCTATCTTCCTCTCCTTACCTCTTTCTTTTCACCCTCTCTCCCTTCTCTACTTTCTTCCTTCCTCCTCTCCTTCCCCTTCCTACTTCCCTTACCTATCCTTTGCTCCTGCTCTTCCTCTTTCCCTTCCTACCCTCTCTCCTTCCTTTTCTCTCACTTCCACCCTCCTTTCCTTTCCCTTTCCTTTCTCCCTCCCTCCCTTCTCTACTTTCCTCCTTCCTCCTCTCTTGTGGATGCACAACAAGAGCACGTGTGGGTGTGCTCTTGTTGTGCATGCGCAGTATTAAAAAAATTTTTTTTTAGAAAATTTATTTCTAAATTTTTATTTCTACATTTTCTTTCTGCACATGTGCAGAAGCAAAAAACAAGATGGCAGCCTAGGATAGAACAAGGGACGTGGCCGGCCGAGTTACTGCCTACTTGGCCGAGCTGGTCCAAACTGGTAGGAACCCACCTCTGAAGCAAAGTCAATGGGGAAGCCAGATTTTCTGAACAATCACGCCACTAACTTAACAGCTGCTGTGATTCAGTCAACAGCTGTGGCAAGATGAGGTTAAACTTTAGTAACAGAACTTAAGGGCTCAGCTCTGTTTGTAAATTGAGGATTAAGAGATGCGGTAATACAGTGGTTAGAATACAGTACTGCAGGCTACTTCTGCTGACTGCTGGCTGCCTACAATTTGGGAGATTGAATCTCAGCAGGCTCAAGGTTGACACATCTTTCCAAGGTTGGTAAAATGAGGACCCAAATTGTTGGGGGCAAGAGGCTGCCTCTGTAAGCTGGTTAGAGAGGTCTGTAAAGCACTGTGAAGCAGTATATAAGTCTAAATGCTATTGCTGTTGCTATTACCTGCATCTTAATGCCTCTGTGTTATAAAGAATGACTCCCCAAATTACTAATATTTTGCACTAGAATTGATAAAGGAGTGGGGACAGGAAAAAGCAGCCAATGGAAAAGAAAATTATCAAGAGTGGGGGATGGATAGTAACACCTAGAAATTTGGGGAGGTTTAATGTGTGTGTGTGGGGGGAAGCAAATCAAGAATGAAAGTCTATGACATTACAATGGCTTATTTTGCAGGTTACCACCATTCAGGTGAATCAAGGACTTTCCAGAGAAGAAAGGAAAAACAGATTGTGGACGACATGGAGTAAAGCTTTTAAATTAGAGAAGACCAGTTTCTGGTTAAATGTCAAAGGAAAAAAAAAACCCAGATTTTACCTGGAGCAATTCAATAGTGAAACCAATTATTCAGAGTAATGATGGTCTCTCTGTGCAGAGACTATATAGATATTTGTCTTTAATTTGTGCTCCTGGACAAGGAGGGCTGTACTCACCCTCCCTACTCTGATTCTTCGATTGCATGAGAAAAAAATCTTGTTAAAGCAATTATTCAGAAGACAGGGAATGATTTCAGAGTACAAGCTTAAATACAATAAACCAAAGGAGCTGGGTTTTAATTTTCCATATACAATTAGAGAGGAGTTACTCCAGGTAACTTGGAGTTGTGGTTGATTAAACAATGAATATGAGTCAACAGCAAGATGTGACTACTGAAAAAGACTAGGGAAATTTTAGGCTGCATCAATAAATATTTGGTTTCCAAATCACAGGATAGATTTCCAATTCTTCTGTATTGCTTAGAACCCAGCTTGCATACTGCCCCTAGTTCTGGTCATCATGCATTATGAGAAGAATTGTAACAAATGGAAACGTTCTGACCCAGGCTTCCCAAGAGCATGAAGCAAACTCCTGGTCCCAATAAAAAACCCTTTTATTAATTAACTGTGAATTCTGATCACATCACATCCAACAAAGTTTTTCAAGAGAGGATTTACAGTCACAGACCTTATCTGGCTTGGAGAGCTGCCAGGATGATATCTGCAAAAATTGGCAAGAAGTCTCGGAGAGTCAAAGCCAATTAAGTGAAAAAATTGTCTCCTGCAGACTCCACTCCCCTTTCACTCCTCTTTTATTTCCTCTGGGAATGGGCCATTCATCATCCACCTGTGGCCTTCCTCCCAAGTCGCCCCCTCTTCTTTAGCTGTTCCCTTCATCTGGCAACTCTACGCATGCACACACTGGGAACATGCTCCAGCTGTTTGCCTCACTGATGTCAGACTCTGAAGGCAGCTGGTAATTGTCAGACGGCTCTGGCCCCCTCTCTGCCTCCAGCACAGAGCCCTCATCAGAGACTTTCCCAGACTCCAGGACTGGCCAATCTTCCTCCCCAACTCCCTCACTGTCTGAATCTGCTGCCAGGTCTACTGGCCACTGACCAGTGGATCTGGCAGGAAGCAGATTTGGAGAAGGATAATAAAGAAGTGTAAGAGACTAGGAACTAAGCTTTATGAAGACAAGCAGAACGCCTTAACCTGGGTAAAGTCTAAAAGTCTAAGTCTAAAATGGGTAATGGACAGGTAAGTACCTTTTCTTACAGGTAGTTATGGCCACAATTGAGTCCAACACTTCTGTTGTTCAACAATTTCTCTCACCTTGTGCTCTTGCCCAGCATGACAAAAATTACCCAGTGTGTGTTGTCAATTTTCAGCAAAGAAAGTGACTGAAAAATACATGGACACATTGGACATCAGGTCTTCTATAATAGTCTGTTCACCAAACTATCTCTAGACTGTTTTTATGTAGCCATAAAAACTAGACTTTTACATTTGTTTTCTCACCCTACCTTGCAATTGTTCGGTAGTCAAACTATATGAAGCCACATCTTTTATAATTTCAATAACTATCCACACCTAAAATCTCTCCTGTAATCCTTTTTTAATCAGCCACATATCATTTTAGATATTTAATACTCAGTCCCATTTGAGGAGGGTCTAATACTTTAATAAGCTATTTGCATATGGTTAAAATTACGGGCGTAATTAAGAATATTTAGATTAATTAAAAGCATCAGACAGTATTAAATGTGAAAGAACAGATTTTTAATTACATGTTTAGAATGTTTTCCCCCCATAATCTCATAGTCTTCTGGGATAAATCAGTAGCATTTTCATCTGAGTAAAATTTTCACTATAGCACTATGCGGTATTGCAGTTATTTATTTATTTATTCTTTTCTTGTGATAATTGTTTATCTGTTTGTAAAATTTATTAGCTACCCATCTTATATTTCATTTGAGATTAACAGCATTGGAAGGGACCTTGTAAATCATCTAGTCCAACCCGCTGCTCAAGCATGAGACCCTATACTATTTCTGACACTATACTAGTCATGCACAGTTCCTGCAACCGTTCTTCATATGTTTTAGTCCCCTAATCATCCTGGTTGCTCTCCTCTGCAGAAGGCAACTCTGACTAGCTTACAATATTAAAATATAAATTTATACAAAGCCTAATGATATAAATATAATATAATACTATTAAAAAAATCCAGTTATAGGCATGCCATGACAGAATACGGCATGCATACCTGTCAGTCATCAGAGGAGCATTGCATGTTTAGTCTTGTAAATATTTACTGTTAATAAAGCTTGTTGTGATCACGGTGACTTTCAGCTCTTATTTCTTGGGAATCACTAATGGATCTAGCACATTCACTTTTACTCAGAGGTAAAACTTCAGGGAAAAACACAAGCGCAGCTTAGTTTTATCCATTTAAACACCTAAGCACATTTCCAAACTTGGTATCGAGATGAAATTCTGCAGCATTTCATTTGGACATGGCGTTTTGTTGTGTGAAATGCCACCCACCATTTTGGGGGATTGAATTGTTTTTAAAAAGTTTTTTTTAAAGTTAGATTAATTAGGAGATTACAAGGCTGAATTTGATGGACAGTTGGCACAGGCTTGCATGACAATAGGGACCACGAGATTGCTGGTTGTTGTAAGTCTTATTTTGGGGGAATCAATGTTTGTCAAGAAACATCTCAGAAAATCCATGCATATGCCCCAAAATTTCTAAAAGATTTTCACAGAGAAATGTAACCTTACTACCAACCACTAAGAATGAAGAACCAGAGATCTAAAAGAAATTCATCTCAGATAGACATCACATTGAAGTGCCATGATATAATAGGACAGTGATGGCTAATCTTTTTGTTGTTGCATGCCAAAAGCATTCGGTGTGTGACAGCGCATGCACACATGACTCCTCCTGTGCACCCTGCCCCCCCACGCATGTGCGTACAACCCCCCCCTGCACCCCATTATCAACCTATTAGGCCTCCTCGCAAGCCTCCTGGGACAAAAGTTAGCCTGTGGCGGGGGGAGACACACCACACCCCTGCACCCCATTTTAGGCCTAATAGGCCTCCCTGGAGCCTCCTGGGACCAAAAATGGGTTGCCAGGGGGTGCTGCCCCCCTGCGCTCCCCCTGCTCCCCCATGTATCCACGAGCGACCCCCCCTCCCTGCGCATGCACCAGCCCTCAAATCAGAGATCCAAAAATCAGTTGGCTGGTAGGAGGCACACATGCATGGATGGTGGAGCTAAACTGGGATGACAGCTTGTGTGCCTGCAGAGAAGGCTCTGCGTGCCATCTGTGGCACACGTGCCATAGATTTCACCATCACAGTAATAGGCTTTGCTATATTTCTATTGGTGTAAGTCTATGGCGTTTGATACAATCTTTGTTTACTTCCAAAAGGGAACAGGAAAAGGGCATATTCAAGAATAGTACATAGATATATGTATTTTTAAAAGGAAAATTGGACTATAGAAAGCTTTATGTTATGGATAAATTCTATTTAAAAACCATGTATTCAAGTAGATGTGTAGTGGACAAAAAGGTTGTATTAGGAAACATTACATCAGAAAAAAACACCCATATATTTTAAGCTTATCAACTCCAGCGTGTGTAGGTCAAATGTAATAATAGTCTGCAGCTCCTTAAAGCCCTCTTATCACTTCATGAGAAGTGATATAATTATATATATTACAGGACTCTTAGAGGAAAATAATGTATTGTAATAACACGCATGCAGATATTGTTTTTCTGTTTAATGAAAATGCCATTTTTTAATAATTTTACAATCTGCCCAAGGATATTTAATTACTTATATTAAAATAATATATAATTTAAAATATATACATACATTAAAAATCACAGCCTATAAAAAAGAGATGTAAATATGCACAGCAGAATTATGGAGTTGTACGGATATTTTTGAACAAATGATTTACTGCAAATTTAGTGGGAAGAAATGACTATGGAACAGGGCTATTGAATTGATTCTAAGAAGCCCTTCAAGGCCCCATCTGTTTACTCAAGAATTTCCCAAACTCTTTTACTTCTGGAGCTTATTTATATTTATAATTTCAATTTAAATCCTATCTTGCATCCCGTGGGGAATTCAAAGTGGTATCAAAATCAAAATATATAAAGAATTAAATACTAATCAAACCAAGTGTTTTGCTCCAAGGATTAACAGAAACATGAAATTTAAGGATTCTCTTAAATAGCAAAGGTTGGAATGGATTTGGGAGGAATGTTTTCATTGTTACAATATTTGTTTTTGATCTTGATTTTAATGAGCATTAATAAGTTGCCTTGGGAGGGATTTCCTTCTCAAGTTGGCCCAGAACTACAAGGAACTATTTAAATGGAAGATTTTGAGCTGCAAGTGAAGTTATAGTTTCCAATGCTGTGGCTCTTTATAAAATAGTTGAAGATCTCTCTCTCTCTCTCTCTCTCCCTCCCCCTCCCCCTCCCCTCCCCTCCCCCTCCCCCTCCCCCTCCCCCTCCCCCTCCCTCTCCCTCCCTCCCTCCCTCCCCCTCCTCCCCCCTCCCCTTTCCCTCTCCCCCTCTCTCCCTCCCTCCCCTCTCTTTCTCCCCTCTCCCTCCCTCCCCCCCTCTCTCACAGACACACAAAGATCATATTTAATTTTATTTGAAGTGTTTTTAGAATATATGTGAATATGACTAATGGTGTTTGTGTTATTGCAATTATCATACATGTAGCATAGTTTAAGACACACACAAACCCACATGCACATGAAATCCTCAATTTAAGACCACCATTGAGCCCACCATTTTTGTTGCTAAGCGAGACATTCATTAAATGAATTTTGCCCCATTTTTAGGACCTTTCGTGCCACAGTTGGTAAATGAATCACTGCAATTGTTAAGTTAGCAATATGGTTGTTAAGTGAATCTGGCTTCTCCACTTACTTTGCTTGCCAGAAAGTCGCAAAAGGGGACCCAGTGACCCCGGGACGCTGCAACCGTCCTAAATATGAACCTGTTGCCAATCATGTGAATTTGGATCACGTGATGATGGGAATATTGCAACAGCTGTAAGTGTGAAAATTGGTCATAAGTCAGCTTTTTTAGCGCTGTTGTAACTTTGATGGGCCACTAAATGAACTGTTGTAAGTGGAGGAATATAGATTTAGATATGTAGATATGTAGATATGTAGATATGTAGATATGTAGATATGTAGATATGTAGATATGTAGATATGTAGATATGTAGATATGTAGATATGTAGATATGTAGATATGTAGATATGTAGATATGTAGATATGTAGATATGTAGATATGTAGATATGTAGATATGTAGATATATAGCAGTGGTGGGTTGCAGGCGGTGCGCCCAGGTACAGGCGTACCTGATCCTGCCCAGAGCACTTGGTACCATTCCAGTACGGTGCTCCGGAGGGCTCACCCACCTGCTTGAGCTCCTTACCTGTGCTTTAAGCTTTTGCCGCTTCCGGGCACATGCATGGTACGTTCGGTGCCTGCACAGTGCTCTGCCGAGCAGCTGGAGCATCGCGGAGGCTTGCAGAAGCATCACAGGCAAGTAAGATGCATGCACGCGCCGAGCACATCCATGTGGGTGATGCCAGGGCCGTTCCAACCATACCGGTTGGAACGGAATCCGGAACCCACCACTGATATATAGATATATAGAAACACACATACCAAAGGTGGTATTCAGCTGGTTTTTACCGGTTCAAGTGAACCGGTAGCGCCAATTGATGGAGGCTCTACCACCCTCTCATAATGCACGACCTTCTGCATGTGATCACATTTGCAAACCGGTAGCAAAGGTAAGTGAATCCCACCACTGACACACACACACAATCAGGAATGCAATATTCAGAATGTTATGAATGAATGAACAAAAGTAAGTATTTCTCCTGCTGAGAGTTGCATTTTGTTTTTGCTATTTGTTTCTTAGTCATCATCTGTTTGGAATTGAATAATGGACTTTGCATCATCATGACAGACCCTATTTATCTTAAAGCATTTGGACAGCTCCAATCTCCTTCATTCTCAAGGCTGAATTGTTGCAACATTAATTGATTGGTGGGAAATAAATGGTTGTCAGAATTTACCATATAAAGCACGCTGATGCAACCGTGATCTCTCTAACTGGTCCACAAAATATCAAAGATGCACATAGTCCCTTAAAGCTTAATCAACACATTTATGATCATCTGAGCTTTTAGGGATCACAGCCGAAAAGTTGAAGCATTTTGTGACAATAAATTTGCCATTCTTTTAGGAAACAATGCAAGACTTTTGTGTCATTTTTGCTACAAAAAGCTAACTTGGTTTCTGGAAAAACAGCTTTCATGCCCACATTTATCACAGTGAGATAGAAGTCCAAAAAAAGTCAAAATGAAACACTGAAATTGTCTCTCAATTCCCCATATAGAATAGTGGCCCTTCATTATGAAAATCATCTGAAAACATGTGTATCAGTCTCTTATTCTGTCTAATACATTGAATTGATCTCTTTGAAAATGGAATGGGAAGGAAGGGGAGAAAATGAATAATATTTTTGAGCTCCTCAATATTTATGAAGGACATAATCCATTATTTAAAATTCTCCTTTTCTGATTGAATTAGATTTTTTTTAAAAATAGAAATATTAAAGGGAAGCTCAATTCTGAATTTTGTGTCAGATATTTTGAGCTTCAGAGATTTCACATTTCCCCCTTATTTAATCTCCTTTCTTGTTAGGTTATAAGCCACTAAAGGGAATGTTATCTTTTCATTCTTTGTAAAATGGCAAATACACAAATCACTAGTTAATATTTCCTCTGTTAATTTAACATATTATCAAGAATCATAATGGATATCAACATTTTTGGAATGATGAACTGTTAGACTGTAGGCTAGAACATATAAAGATCGTATCAAAGGTGCTTTTTCAAGAGGCAACTGGACTTCTTTGTTTTTCTTTGAAGTCATTTCGCTTCTCATCCAAGAAGCTTCTTCAGCTCTCACAACTATGACCTGGATGACTAAGAAGCTCCATAGACAACATATCAAGATATTCACAGAAAGGACTTCCTGGGGGCGTGGCCTGTTGCCGAGGAGGGCTCCACCGAGCTCCTCAGAGATCTGGTCTGTATATCTAAATAAGATCATAGATAGCACCCCTTTTTGGCTAAGAAAGGGGCAGGGAGGGTAGCTCCGTAGACTAGGGTCTATTCGTAAGCCACAGCCTTTTTCTTTTTTTGGCTGTGGAAGAGATTAGATCCAGCCGAAGCGGAGCTTTTATCTCCGGCCAGTTCTTCTCAGCTGCCTTTTTTTTTTTTGGCAGCCCCAGACAGGCTAGCCCCCCCCAGGACAAAACAAAGTTTTTTTCAAGCTAGATTTGATACGGGAGGGTACCACCCCTGTGAGATTTATGCTTTTATTACTATCTTAAATACCAGCACCATTCGTCTTAAAGACTTCTTTGTTTAAATAGACTTCAAAATGGCGATTTCTCTCCGTGGATGATTACTGGATGTACTTAGCCGGGCTTATCTTCCTGCAGACCGCTCCTTAACAAAATAAACTCTTTTTCTTTGGAAATAGAGGGGAGCGAAGCGCTGCTTACTTGTTTATTTATTATGGCACCCAGATCAAAGAAGCGTCTTGCTACAAATGTGTCTAAAGAATTTAAAGAATCTTTTTTGGAAATACAGCCTTTGTCTCCTACGCCCTCTACTGGAGAAGTTTTAACACAGGAATATCTCTTTAAAATCTTTGATGCCTTTAAGCAAGAACTTAAGGAATTTGTATTGCAACTTTATGATGATCTAAAATCTAAAGTTAATCAAATGAAGGCGAATACGTTTGCAGCCGTGTCTGCCCTGTCGGATTACTCTGCTGAAATAGAGAACAAATTGGAAAGTCTGGAGAAGGCTAATTTTGATTTGACTACCAATATTCAAATTTTACAAGAAAAAATTAGAAATAACGAAGAACAGCTTATGATGCTAAATTTTGATAGGAAGGCATTTTCAATAAGAGTCAGAGGATTCCGTGAAAAGGAGCAAGAGAATTTGAAACAGACCTTTGCTGAAGCCTTCAGCCATGCGCTGGGAAGCCCGGGACTTAACTTTGATTGGCAGATTCGGAAAATCTATCGCCAGAACTCATTGATAGCGGAACAGCGACAGCTCCCGAGGGATATAATTATACATTTCTCTACAAAAGAATCTAGAAACGCGATTGTGCAAAAGTTTCATAATAACAGTCTCCGAGTTGATGACCAGGACGTGATTGTCTTCAAAAATATACCTTCCCAGATGTTGAAAGCAAGAAGGGACTACACCTTTTTAACTAAAGAGCTTAGGAGTCAACAGATTCGATACAGATGGGAGGCCCCTGCCGGCATCATGGTTACATTTGAGAATCAAAGATTTCGTCTTAACTCTGTTTCAGAGGCTCAAGATTTCTATTGTAGGATTCTGAAGGCGGGACTTCCTGATGCGCTTGGAAGAGAGGAGAGACAAGCGGAAGGAGAAAGCAAACGGCTGGCCATGCGGCTGCAAGATGGAGGGGGTAGCCCCTCCTCCCTCGGAGAAGCAGAAGAACGCAGATCGAGAATTTAGATACTTCAAAAGACTTCCTAAAGTTGAGGACTGAATGGGGGTTTGAGACCTCTCTCCGGTAGAAAAAGTGGACTAATTTTTATCAGAAGGGAAAGCTGGGTGAAACTACTTTGAGCTAGATTCTAAAGTAACGTTAGCATAAATTTGATAGTGGTTAAAAGAATGCGGAATGATTTATGTTGTTTAAACTTTGTTAGATGGGACTATTTTAAAATAGAAGGTTAACTGACTCCTGCTGAAAGTATTATTTGAATATGATCCATGCTATTTAACTTTTATTTGAAGGGAAAGTTGGTTGTAATAGTTTTGAGTTACATTTCAAATAAACGCTAGTATAAATTTGATAGTGGTAAATATTAGACAAGCAAGAGATGAGGGTAAAATGCATGTGGAATGAACTACGTTATTTGAGGTAAATACCAGACAAGCAAGGGAAGAGGGCAAAATTTATGTTGTTTAAAGCTTATTAGAATAAGAAGCCGCTTGGGATTATCTTAAGATAACTGTAAAAAGAATGCGGAATGATTTATGTTGTTTAAACTTTGTTAGAAGCGACTACCTTAAAATAGAAGGTTAACTGACTCTTGCTGAAAGTATTATTGGAATATGTGGAATGATTTATGCTACAAATCGCTCTGAGTTATATTTTAAACAAATGGTAGTATAAATTTGATAGTGGTAAATATCAGACAAGTGGGGGATGAGGGTAAAATACATGTGGAATGAACTAAGTTATTTAAATTCTATTAGAAGGGGAAGTCGGTTGGAATTATCTTAAGATAGAAATTGATTCCTGTGTAAAGTAATATCTGATCTACGCTGCTTAACTTTATTAAGAAGGGGAAATCTGGTTAGATTATTTTGAATTACTGTTTGAAAAAGGGGTAAAGAAAGATCATTTACGTTGTTTAAATTTTACTAGAAGGGAAAGTTTGATTACTTGTCTGTAAAGTTATATTTGAATATATGGCATGATCCACGCTGCTTAAATCTTATTGGAAGGGATCATGAGGTTTAGGAAGGGAACGGGAGAGCCTACAGAAGGTCGGGGTAAATAGCAAAGAAGTAAGAGATGAGAATAAAATATAGATAGAATGATTTATACTATTTAAGCATAGATAAAGATGGGGGGCTGAGATCAACACAAAGAGTGGTTTCTTTTTTTCTTTTTTCTCTTTTCTCTTTTCTTTTTTTCCTTTTTTTTTTCTTTCTCTGCTTTTCTTTTTTTTTTTTTTGATATATTACTTTTATTTTTTAATCCATATGTATACAAGATATTTTAGATAGAAGGTAGTGCCAGGTGTGGGCCCTGGGAAGTCGGGAGGATTAGGGATGGGGATTGTGGGGGGTGGGGTGGGGGGGTGTTAACATAGTTTTAACAAGAACAAGAATGTATTTATATACGGTGGTTCTTTTTTTTTATTATTATTATTATTATTTTCCTTGGTTCACTTTACTTTTATCAGATCAAACAATACTCGAATAAAGGCATACACCAAGGAGGGAGGTAGAGGGAAGGAAGAGGGAGGAGTAAGGAAGGAGTAAGGGGAATGTAAGGAGTAAGAGGAATGTAAGGAGGGTGTCTGGGGAGTAAGGGGGGAAGGAAGGTTTGAGGGGAAAGGGAAGTAGGAGGGGAGTGTTAGAGGGAGAAAGGAAAGTTGGAGGGGGTAGATGGGGTGTATGGAGGATGCAAGGGTTAGGTGGGGTTGTGAATGATGAGTTGTGCTTCCTTTTTATTTGTTCGTTTTATTCCCTTTTTCTTTTTTTTTCTTTTCTTATAGTAAATACCCTGTATATAAATGATTGCAAATGGAATGTGAAAATTGAATAAAATATTTTATACAAAAGATATTCACAGAAAACTCTTAAAGAGTTCCAAGATTCTAAACAAATATTTCTGTATTTGCATGCGGTTCTTCACATTTCATGATGCTAAGTATCACATTCATCACATCTTTTCTAACACTGCAATTCTACATGTTATTTTAGTCATCATGTGACTATTATTGCAAGTGAATAGAAATAAGATGCTAACTCCTTTCCCTTCCATCGCAACACCATCACAAGTGGAAAAAGTTGAAAACACTATCACTACACCATCACAAGTGGAAAGTTGAAAACACCATCACAATATCATCACAATTTGCAAAAGTTGAAAACACTATCACAATACCATCACAAGTGGAAAGTTGAAAACACCATCACAACACCATCACAAGTGGAAAAAGTTGAAAACACCATCACAATATCATCACAATTTGCAAAAGTTGAAAACACTATCACAATACCATCACAAGTGGAAAAAGTTGAAAACACTATCACAACACCATTACAAGTTGCAATAGTTGAAAACACCATCACAATATCATCACAATTTGCAAAAGTTGAAAACACTATCACAATACCATCACAAGTGGAAAAAGTTGAAAACACTATCACAACACCATTACAAGTTGCAAAAGTTGAAAACACCATCACAATATCATCACAATTTGCAAAAGTTGAAAACACTATCACAATACCATCACAAGTGGAAAAAGTTGAAAACACTATCACAACACCATCACAAGTGGAAAAAGTTGAAAACACTATCACAACACCATCACAAGTGGAAAGTTGAAAACACCATCACAACACCATCACAAGTTGCAAAAGTTGAAAACACCATCATAAGTGGAAAAGTTGAAAACACCATCACAGCATCATCACAAGTTGAAAAATGAACATCTGCCCAGAGGAAATTTTCTTCATGTTTTTTAGTCCTTGTTTTCCAAGATTGAAATTCCACAAGCAGTTGAATCTTGGCTACCATGGTAGTGAAGGTGGAAAGAAAATACAGAAGGTTGGGAGAGAAGCCAAGGCTGACTGGGCAACACATCATAAATTGTTCACTTGCTAGTTCCAAGTTAAGCTAAAACAGAGGCAAAAAACCCTATCCAGTTTCCACAATTTTACTTGAAGATACACACAAAATGTTCATGGAGTACACCAGGAATCTCTCTGATGTGTAAATGTTATTGAGAAGGAACCAGAGGATCTGTGGAATGAAATCAAAGAAGCAGTTAAGGATGAATGAGAAAAGAAACTGCCAAGATTGAGAAATGGAAGAAACCAAATTAGATGTCAGAAGAAGTGATGGAAATTGCTAAGAGGAGAAGAGAAGACAAAGGAAGAAAAACAAATATCTCAGAGAGAAACTTATAATTTTTTTCTCCATTGAGGAATCAATAATGCTGAGAAAGATGAAGGAAAAAGAAGAGACTATTCAGCAGTAAGGTGGATTGACAATTACAGTGGAAATGGTACATTATTGGGAGACCTGAAGGGATACATCGGTCAGATTATCCATAAAAGGATGACCATTACCTATGTGGTAGCTAAGAGTCAACCCTGACTTATTATCAGTCCACCAGTCCAGGGAATTTTCTATGCAAACCAAATGGCAACAAACTGATTTCTATTGAGGAAGTTGGCTTGCTTGTTTCTTTATTTATATTTCAGTCTTCTTAAGTAGTAGTACTTAATTGGAATTGCACCTCTTATAATGAAATTAAATGCCATTTTCAGTGTACATCATACATAAGAAAACTATTAAAATAAAACAAAAACCTACATCCTTTACATTCTATGCAATTGAATTGAAAACCCCTGATATTGCATTAATGTTGCACTATACAGTAAGGTTCAATATATTTACTGCTCTGGAATAAAAGCTGTTTTTCAGCCTATTTGTCCTTGTTTTTCTTGTCCTGTACCATCTGCCAGATGGTAATAGTTCAAAAAAAAAAAGGATGCTTGGGATGAGATGGATTTTTAAGAATATTTTGAACTTTCTTAAGGCAACAGGAGCTATACAGATGTTCCAAGGAGCGGAGAGGGCAAACAGTGATCCTCTGAGCAATGACTTTAACCCTCTGGAGTGCTGTCCTACCCTGTTTCCCTGAAAATAAGACCTCTCACATCAACTGGACTTGGATTTTGGCTTTATGGGCAACTGGAATTTGTAACCAAGGTTTAAATAAAAGCAGCTACCTTGTTTCCCTGAAAATAAGACCTGCCCGGATAATAAGCCCAATCAGGCATTTGAGAGCATGCACTAAAATAACCCCTCCCCTGAAAATAAGTCCTTCTCCAAAATATTGCAACACAGCAGCAGCCATGAAGTGACCACGCTTGCCACCTCCTACACCTCAAAAATAATAAGACCTCCCCGAAAATAAGGCCACATGCTTATTTCGGGGGTCAAAAGAAAATAAGTCTTATTTTGGGGGGAACATTGTATCTGCCACTCTTCAATTGACAAAGAATACACAGGTGCAGTAAGTTGAAATACTCTCTATTGTGCAGCGAAAGAAGGTCACCAGCAGTTAACCACCTCCCTCCCTCAAAGAGGAGCTCAATTTAATCAATAAAATTAATTTATTGCATACATTTCAGAAAGACATGTATATATCCTGCTACCTGCTCTAACACATGCCGGTGAAACGTGGAGACTAACCTCACCATAAGTGCAAAAGCTATTAGTGGTGCAAAGAGCCATGGAAAGATACATCCTCAGCCTTACAAGACAAGATACAAAGACCTGCACATGGATTAGAAGAACAGACGAAAGTATAAGATATCATCAAGAGAGTCAAAGAATTGAAATGGAAATGGGCTGGTCACATAGCAAGTAGAACTTGTGGCAGGTGGACTAAGGCAGTCATAGAATGGATTCCAGTTCATTAAAAAGCATCCATGAAAGAGACCTAAAACAAGATGAGTCAAGAACATCAGCAGTGGGCTCAATTGGCAAAAGGAAGCTCAGGACTGTATTGGTTGGAAACATGCAGAAGAAGCTTTCATCAGTGCAGTGCGGGGGTAAAATTCAGCAGGTTCAAACAGGTTCTGGGGAGGCCTTAATTTCAGGGAAGGGATTATTTTAGCACATGCTCTCAAAAGCTCGATTGGGCTTATTATCCAGAGAGGTCTTATTTTGGGGAAAACAAGGTAGCTCTTTTTATTTAAGCCGGTAGTGGAAATTTTTAAGTAGTTTGGAGAACTGGCAAATACCACCCCTGACTGGCCCCAGAGTGGGGTGGGTATGGAGATTTTGCAATATCCTTCCCCTGGAGTGGGGAGGGATGGGGATTTTGCAGTATCCTTCTCCTGGAGTGGGGAGAGAATGGAGATTTTGCAGTATCCTTCCCCTGGAGTGGGGAGGGAATGGGAATTTTGCAGTATCCTTCCCCTGCCACACCCAGCAAGCCATGCCCACAGAATCAGCAGTAAAAAAAACCTGAATTTCACCACTGGTGCAGTGCAGTGATAGACAATTGCTAAAATGAAGATGATATTTTGCATGATCTATGTCAAGCTTATTACAGCATAATTTGACCAAGAAATATTCTAACAGATCCAGTATGAACAAGCTTATTACAAATACAAATAGTTTAGGTTACATAAATTTGGAGCATAGTTAGCTATAACTTGACCCTCTTTATAATACAAATATATTAAAGCAGAACTATTTCTTTTGATTGGGTTTCCAAGTAAATCTTAATTGAATGAGAAGAATACAAATTGTTTATTTTATACCAAAAAAATCCATCTATTCTTGTTCTACAGCATTTTGGAATTCTATATTTCCATTCATCATCCACTGTATGACAGAGTAATTACAGGATTGGTGGTTGACTGCATAATATGAACAAGGATTTGTTTAAAGAGTTTAAGAATCTTCCTCGGCAGTGGGAGGGTTAACATCCCCCTTGATAATTTTCCTGGCAAGGATATATTTATTTTCAGATCAATTCTTGCTTTATTGCTTAAGATGGCCTAATCAATCGCTAATGTATTTTTAAACATGCTCATCATTATTGATTACATGCTGATTAATGCTTCCAACATCATGTGTTTTTCTTCTAATTATGGAAATAGGACCCAAAAAATTATTAAATATTACTAAAGCTATAATATACAGCCTAAGCTTCAACAAGGTTTTGAAACAAGCAATCCTTTTCAAATTCACAAATCACGGTTGACATTTCAAGCACTGTGATTAACATTAAACTTCACCCAATTTTAAAAAGATTACTCTTGAAGCCTTCATATCATGTTCGTTTCAGCTCATGGATGACAGCTTTACTTATGCATCATTGCGATTAACTTCTGTTGTGATATTTGTAAAGCCAGATATCAACAGGAAGTTAAAGACCAACAGTAGTTTTATTTAGTTCTACTAATAAATGAAATCTGTCCTGTGGATATGACACCAACTCCATATCAAAAAGTTCCCTTACAGATAGTCCTTGATTTATACCTATGATAGAGCCAACCCATCATGACTGGACATCATGATGATGGTAAAGGAGATCACCCATGTGACTGGCCTGATTTTGGCAGTCTTTAAGTGAGAGCTAAATAGCTTGAAATAGATCTATACTAGTCTCCCTTTATTTATTTATCAGCATAAATATAACAAATGTAACAAAAAGGCAACAGTAAAAAATATTGGGTTTCTGTCTGGATGGTCTCTTGTGACGAGCCTAATGACAGAGAGTGGAAGTGTGACCTTCCTCCCATACTTGGGCATACCAGGGGTTGTGACTTTAAGTATATACCTCCCACGCTGGCTGGCTGATAAGGAGTCGTTCTCTGTAGCTCAAATGGTTAACTCCCTGCCTGGGAGGCAATGGAGCACAGGTTCGATTCCCAAAAACTTGGGTATGGCTAGCTGATGAGAGCTAAATAGCTTGAAATAGATCTATACTAGTCTCCCTTTATTTATTTATCAGCATAAATATAACAAATGTAACAAAAAGGCAACAGTAAAAAATATTGGGTTTCTGTCTGGATGGTCTCTTGTGACGAGCCTAATGACAGAGAGTGGAAGTGTGACCTTCCTCCCATACTTGGGCATACCAGGGGTTGTGACTTTAAGTATATACCTCCCACCCTGGCTGGCTGATAAGGAGTCGTTCTCTGTAGCTCAAATGGTTAACTCCCTGCCTGGGAGGCAATGGAGCACAGGTTCGATTCCCAAAAACCTGGGTATGGCTAGCTGATGAGAGCTAAATAGCTTGAAATAGATCTATACTAGTCTCCCTTTATTTATTTATCAGCATAAATATAACGAATACATATATATATATATATATATATATATATATATATATATATATATATATATATATATATATATATATATATATATATATATATATATATATATCCCATAATCCATATAACCCCCCCTCCCATTTTCCCACAGCATTGAATGCCCAATGCAAAAGATGGCTTCCAGCCTGACACTGAGGGAGCTTCATCACTGGAGGCTTTCAAGAAGAGACTGGACTGCCATTTGTCAGAAATGGTATAGGGTCTCCTACTTGGACGGGTGTGTGTGTGTTGGACTAGATGGCCTACAAGGTCCTTTCCAACTCTGTTAATCTTTACTGATATTGGCTGACAGGTGACCAGGAGGAGATCAGGCACCAGAAGTTTGGATCTGGGTCATAAGCACCCCCAGAGAGATCCATCCTGACTTTTAACAATTGCTAAGCAACCAGTCACAAATAAAGGCTATCTGTAACTCCTTTAGAGCATGCTTTAGAACTTACTTCCCGTATATATCTAGAATAAAGTGAATGAATGGAAAGCCAATTATTGCTTGGAGTCTCTCTGTCGTCCATTTCTAGAAATGGAACTAGACAATCAAATACCATTAAGTCTCTCCTAGAAAGATTGATGTTTGCTTTCTAACAATGATACCGTTAAAGTGCTATGTATCAAAGCAGCTGCAGAATACAGCTGTGGCTCTTTAAAATATTAATTTATATTCCAATATTTTAAAAAAGGGGAATGCTAAGATATGTTCAAACTATTCAAACTAATGTTACATATTCATAAAATAATGCTTAGGTTTTTGAAATCCAGACTTTAGTAACCCATATGATAACTGTATTAATACTAAAACCTTCCACAGGTATAAGCTGGATTCAGAAGCCACAGTGAATCCAAAATCACCCTGTTAGCATCTGAGGGATAGTGGTTTAAAAGTTAGGCTGTTTCAAAACTATGGCTGTTTTTGCTTTTTTGATTCTACAAGGGCTGATGATACATTCCAACTGGTGACCCGTGAGAAAATTTTGGTAGTCTGCAGAAAAATTATTTGCATTTTTTATATTGCACTAAATCAGGGGGTCTGTTTGTTTGTTTGTATGTTTGTTTGTAGTTTATTTATAGGCCGCCCTTTTCCCTGAGGGGACTCAGGGCGGCTTACAATCAAAAAAGGAAGGGGAGTGTAGGACAATACAAAAAAAGAAATGTGCACAAAGTAAATTAGACAATAAAACCCAACATTCACTCGGCATTCGGGAGGGGCGAAAGTAGACTTATCCCCAGGCCTGACGGGTTAGCCAGTTCTTGAGGGCTGTACGGAAGGCCTGGACGGTGGTGAGGGTACGAATCTCCACGGGGAGATTGTTCCATAGTGTCGGAGCCGCAACAGAGAAGGCTCTCCTCCGAGTAGTCGCCAGTCGGCACTGACTGGCGGATGGAATATGGAGGAGGCCAACTCTATGCGATCTGATGGGGCGCAGGGAGGTAATTGGCAGAAGGCGGTCTCTCAAATAGCCAGATCCACTACCATGGAGCGCTTTATAGGTGGTGAGTAAGACCTTGAAGTGCACCCGGGGACCAACAGGTAGCCAGTGCAGCTCACAGAGGATCGGTGTTATGTGGGCGAACCGTGGTGCGCCCACGATCACTCGCGCGGCCGCATTCTGGACTAGCTGAAGTCTTCGGATGCTCTTCAAGGGCAGCCCCATGTAGAGCACATTACAGTATTCCAGCCTAGAGATCACAAGGGCTCGAGTGACTGTTGTGAGGGCCTCCCGATTCAGGTAGGGCCGCAACTGGCGCACCAGGCGAACCTGGGCAAATGCCCCCCTGGTCACAGCTGAGAGATGGTGGTCAAAAGTTAGCTGTGAATCCAGGAGGACTCCCAAGTTGCGGGCCCTTTCTGAGGGGTTTAAATTTTGTCCCCCCAGCCTGAGTGATGGTATGGTGGTCAAATTTTTGGGAGGGAAACACAACAGCCACTCGGTCTTGTCTGGGTTGAGTATCAGCTTGTTCGCTCTCATCCAGTCTTTAACGGCTTCCAGTCCCCGGTTCATCACGTCCACCGCTTCATTGAGTTGGCACGGGGCGGACAGATACAACTGTGTATCGTCCGCATATTGGTGATATTTTATCCCGTGCCTTCGGATGATCTCGCCCAGCGGTTTCATGTAAATGTTAAATAGTAGGGGGGATAGGACCGACCCCTGCGGCACCCCATAGGTTAGGGGCCTCAGGGACGATCTCTGCCCCCCCACTAACACCGACTGCGACCTGTCCGAGAGATAGGAGGAGAACCACTGCAAGACAGTGCCGCCCACCCCTATCTCCCGCAGTCGTCGCAGAAGGATACCATGGTCGATGGTATCGAAAGCCGCTGAGAGGTCCAGGAGAACTAGGATGGAAGCATGGCCTCCATCCCTAGCTCTCCAGAGATCATCAGTCAATGCGACCAAAGCGGTTTCTGTGCTGTAACCGGGTCTGAAGCCAGACTGGAAGGGGTCAAGATAATGGGGATGTCCTCAAACTATGGGATGGATATGTGCAATGAACACTTGTGTTGCTGCAGAGAGTCTCCCCCATCAGGGTCTTTTTGTGCGGGTCAGAGGGGGGCAGAAATTTCAACAGGGTCTGCTTCAGCCTCCTGGTGCAGGGCTTTGGGCGAAAGCTGGAGGGAAGTACCGCTGGTGGCAAAGAGCTGGAGGGCCTCGTTCCAGTGGGACTGCATCATGGCCTGGAACTGGCTGACCATTTCAGCCCGCTGAGCCTCCAGGCTCTGGTACCTGGCCTTGCACTCCCATAGGTCTGTCCTCTGCTTGGAAAGCCTATGCTTGTAGTCGTCACTGAGGTGCTTCTGCTGAACCTCCTTCTCGGTCAGAATTTGACCTGAGACAGCTGTTTTGCCAACTCTTTCTCATGGTGGCTGCTTAGCTCCAACAACTGCTTCCTGTTGGAGCCGTAAGATGTCCGATCATGTAGGTGAGGAGTGGCTTGGAGGGGAGGGGCAAGTAGAGGTTGGCGAGGCGTCCCTTGACATGAGTGACATCAAGTTGGCCATGCCTACCCAGTCACATGACCACCTAGCCACGCCCACCCAGCCAGTCATTAGGCAGATCATATTAGTGGTCCATGGAATTTAAAATTATGAATGTAGTGGTCCGTGAGGTCCGAAAATTTGGTGACCCCGATGTAGGCCACAAGTTGTGGATAGCCCACAAATCTTGGGATCCTGGGTCACCCCATCATCCCATGAAAGAATCTGTTTGATGATCAGGAAGCAATGATTAGAATGAGGAACGGTTAGACAGAGACTTTGAACAACTAAATGGCTCATTTAAAAAAAAAAGAAATCTGTGCTCTACACTATTTTACTATGTGTTACTTAACTTGTATGCAGAATATATCGCAAAAAAAAGAGTTGGACTTGTGAAAACAAAGCAGAATTAAAATTGCTGAGAGAAGCATCAAGCAACTTCAATGTGCTGATGCCATTATTCTGAGGGCTCGAAATAAGACATAAACTAAACATCTCTTGTTGAAGGGGAAAGAAGAATATGAAAGCCAAGCTGTTGTTCAATATCAAATATAAAAAAATGAAAAAAGTCTCAATATTATGCCAACAGGTAATGCCAACCCAATGTAAATGAAGTAACACATTCCATCTTCCTAAGCTGCCCCTGAAGAGTGTTTGAAGACTGCAGTTGGTCCAGAATGCAGCCGCGCGAGCAATATTGGGTGTACCTAGATACACCCATGTTACACCTATCCTCCGCGAGCTGCACTGGCTCCCCATTGATCTCCGGACGCGCTTCAAGGTGCTAGTTGTTACTTTTAAGGCCCTACATGGTTTAGGACCTGGCTACCTGAGAGACCGCCTCCTGCCATTTACCTCCCAATGACCAATAAGATCACACAGATTGGGCCTCCTCCGGGTGCCGTCGGCCGGTCAATGTCGGTTGGTGGCTCCCTGGGGGAGGGCCTTCTCTGTAGCTGCTCTGGCCCTATGGAACGATCTACCCATACAGATCCGGACCCTTACTACTCTCCCGGCCTTCCATAAAGCCACTAAGACCTGGCTGTTTCGGCAGGCCTGGGGCTGTTGATTAGTATCCAGCCCCACTCTAACAGTATGCATGGTGTGAAATTTCAATACTTATATCCTTATTTTAAATTTTTTAATATATGTTTCTTTTTGTCTTGTCTGTAAGCCGCCCAGAGTCCCAAGGGAGTGGGCGGCATACAAATGTTAATAAATCTAAATCTAAATCTAAGCTGAGAATATACATGACTGTTAACTGTAAAATAAAGAGAATCCGTTACTTGCTAGAAAGTCTATGACATATATAGACCAAATATTAAAATGCAGAGATCTCCCACTGACAACAAAGTGCTGTATTTTCAAGACCATTGTTTTCTCTGCTGTAATATATTGCATGGCATGAAAACTAAATCAAGAAAAAAGTGATGCTTTTGAGTTGTGTGGGAGAAGATTGTTAAGAATACCTTAGCAGCAAAGAGAACAAATAATTCAATATTAGATTAAAGAAAATTGGACTGCTCACTGGAAGTCTTGAAAAATGAAGCCACTGTTTCAATATTTGGGCACATGATGCATAAGGAAGAGTTACCAGAAAAGACCCTGGTGTTTGGGAAAACTGAAGACCATTAAAACAAAGGAATCAACAGGAGACAAGGTAGCAAGATAATAATACGGATACCATAAGCATAATGTCAGGGTTCCAAATAGCATCCAAATTTAAATCAGAGTCTGAGGCAAATGATTCCTCAAAGTTTCAATTTATTAAGACATGGCACATCTGGGAAAACCTGAATCTGAAGTTTTCCCACCCAGTTGAAAGTTCAAGATCTTGCCCCCACACCCATAAGTCCATCACATGGTCCAATCTTCCATTGCCATGCTGGAAGCTTCCACCCATCCAGTTCCAGTCAGATGCCGAGTTGCCGAGACAAAGAATGACCTTGGGTTTCTAGAAAATTTTTTGTTATGGCTACATATCATCTAACTCTGTGCAAACCCCCCATTTTTGCACAATAAAAAAAGCATAGTAGAATAATAGAAAGTATGGCAGGCCTGCGGTCCAAAAGAAAAGATAGTTGCAGGTCTGACACATGAGCCTATAAGAATTCAAAGATGCAGTCAGTGAGAGATCATCCTGCTGAGATGTTGTTTATTGGATGAATGAATCAAGACGGCCCAAAGGAAACCTTCCAAGAAGCAGAATATGTGTTCTGCCCCCTAGGAATTACATTGAGCAGGGATGTGCAGTCACTAGAGGCAGGGGAGGCATGGCCTCACCAGTCATAAGGAAAAGGAAATAATTTTAAAGAATTTTTTAAAAATAATTAAAGCCAAGGTAGTTGCTGCCAGATTCCAAGTCACAGTAAGTTGGAGTCTGCTTAGTGTTAACTATAGGAGGAGGTGAGAGAACTATGGGCCTCCTGTGCATAAGCAATTTTTCACCTTTTAAGAGTTAAACAAGGGTTAAAAAGCGAAAAATTTCATATGCAAAGGAGGCATGTGTTCTCTCGCCTCCTGTAGAGGGCATTTTTAGAGGCTTTTTAGAGTTCTCTGGGAGCAACTAGCTCAGTCTGACTCAGAGCTCTGGCCTTTCATGAGGGCAGGCAAAAGCAGAGTTGAAATCCTCTCTGAAACAGCTGGAAAAGGTGCGTGTGTGGGGAGGGGGGAGGAATTCAAAAAGTTTGATTGCATGCAGAACCACATTGCCTTTTCAAACACACACACATACACACACACACACACACACACAGCTGGATAAAAGTATATAAGCCCAGCTTCACTGATTACAAGTTTGAAAAGGCAACATGATTCACCTGCCATCAAAGGCTCCGATCGGAAGGCAGTAGGGGGATGTGGGGGGACGGTATGGCAGAGGAGCTGCTTTCAAGCCTTTGGAAAATATATCCAATCCAACTTCTGTGTTTGTGTTTGTTTGAGAGTGAGTGAGTGAGAGAGGGATCCAACTTCTCTGTGTGCGTGCGTCTGTTTGAGAGAGGGGGGAGAGAGGGAGGGAGGAGGGGGAGGAAGAAGAAAAAGAATGGGAAAACTTATTTTGCAAGGGGGAAAAACGCTGTCGCTTTAAATCGGAACTGAGCATGCCTGGCTTTTGAATTCTGGGAGTTGAAGTCCACAAGTCTAAAAAAATTGCTGCCTCACCAGCCATAAAGCACATCACTGACATCGAGCCAGCAACCAGTCCTACCAAAACCAAGGGGATTTTGAGGTGCTGTAGATTCTGATCATGACAGGAGACCCTTCCAAACAATCCCCAGGAAGACCTATATCTTAAGACAAAACATCAACTCAACTTTGTAAGTTTTATGCTCAGGAGATGATGATACTGTATAGATGACAATCTCCTATGTGCTCTCATATAAGATCATCTGGGCCAATGATGGCGAACCTTTTCGGCACCAAGTGCGGAAACTGGAATGCGCATGCATGCACATACATGTCCGTGTGTCAGAGCAATGGAAACCAAAATGCCATGTGGCCAGCACGCACATGCCTGTTTGGGTGTTTTACAGGCCATTTTTCAGGCCATTTTCAGATTGTTTTGGACCCAAAAATATGACCCAAAAATGGCCAAAAAAAAAATGACCTGAAAATTTTTGGTCATTTTTCAGGCTGTTTTCAGGTTGTTTTCCGGTGCTCTGGAGAAGAACAGCTGGTGACGGCGTGTATGCTCACAGAGAGGGCTTTGCATGACACCTCTGGCACATGTGCCATAGGGTCGCCATCATGGATCTAGGCAATCAGATATGCTAAAGTGTAGGAATATTTGGACTGAACCATGCATAGGCTCCTCTTCATATAGTTCATTCCAAACACGAAGGAAGATATCTGAAAAGGAGGAGGAGGGGGTGGAGGAGGAGGAGGGGAGAAGGAGGAGAGGAGGAGGACGATGTTGGATCTTGGGTGCTCTTTCAGCTTGGTGATTTTCTTGTAACGTTTCATTACCAAACAATCATTGCTAGAAGGAAGTGGGATTTGTGGGAGGAGGAGGGAGAAAATATGTAGGAGTTACCAAAAGGCTGGAACATAATATTCAATGTTCTTTTTTTTAAAGTACTGTATAATAATTGTAATGAGACTCTGAAGGTTATAGGGCCTCACAGACTTCCGAAGGAGCCAATCTACTTGGCATCTAAGAATTGTTTTAACTGTAATAGTCTGATTAAAGAGGAGTTTGGGAGCAATAGGATTATAAACGTTTAATTTTTTTGCTTCCATTTCTTAATCATTATTCAATTGATGCATAGTACTTTTAAAAATTAATACCTGTAGGATTTTTTTTTTATTCTGTATTTTTTTGAAGAAAAATAAAACCTAGGAAAATTGGCCAGCATTGTGCAGAAGCTAAGAGACACAGTTACATTCCTGTCTAATTTTCCTTTTCAGTTGAAGTTATTTATTTATGAAATAAATTTATACGGCTGCCCAACTCATACATGGTGACTTTGATGGCTTAGAGAATTAAAACAAAATTAATTAATTAAATTAAGATCTTTAAACAGTCTGTCTTAAAATGGTTCACAGATCAAACAAAGTGTGTCTATTTTTAAAATAAATTGGTAAATAATTTAGAGAATAAATCAGGTTTTCATTTAAGACCATATTTGCTCCCTCACAACCACTAAAGTGCACAGATGTGTTTGGCTAAAATATAAATTAGCGGTTAAAAGCATTTGCACTAATAAGTATGTCTTGGCAGCTGTGTGTTAACATGTTTAAAAAGCTACTGTGCCTTTTTCTTAATAATGCAGAAAGCTGCAGGAAACTAACATTTAAGAGGAGGGGGAGAGACAGCTGCTCTGCGCTATTAGAAGGTAGTGGGGGATGGTTGATGATACATTGAGGGGGACAGATGGTTCCTTGGACTTTCTTTTTTAAACAAAGACAAAACAAAGCAGAAGCAACAACCTCTGTTCTTTCATCTTTGGAGTTTGTGGGAAGGAAAACTTCACCAGCTATTTATATTTTTTCAAATATACCGTATGTGACTGTCCTTTTCTAGCCTGGAGCAGGTTTTTGATTTTTAGTAATTGCAGTTGATCTTAGCTTCTAACAAATCCAAGCAAATCAGAACTCTGAGACTGAGGTCTTCCTCAAATAAGTTCTTTATTGGGTACATCATATCGGCACGATCAAATGGAAAACCAACTCTAAATGTTTCCAGCAGTTTCAGTATAATTTAAATAGGAAGTAACTCCCTTTCCATAAGTCATAGGTCATGTTAGCCATTTAGGTTAATTGAAAGGCACTCTTCCCTATTTCTATCCACCACCTGGATAGTGTAACCTTGATTCCCAGGAGAAAGATCTGTGTTTTGTCTAGAAACACATTTCATCCTCCTTACCCCCTCTTGTGGCAAGTGTGGAATAGAAAAATGACTTCTGCCAGGTTCAATTTGAAGATGACACCTACATTCAGACTGAATCCAGCTTATTCACTGCAGCTTATTTCAGTGGTGGCAAAATAGCTGTCTTTTTATTGTAAGCCATCCAATCAGGTTTTGTGAGATGGGTGGCTATGTAAATATGATGGATGGATGGATGCATGCATGCATGCATGCATGCATGCATGCGTGCAGTGATGGGATTCAAATAATTTAATAACTGGTTCTCTGCCCTAATGACCAGATGGGTAGGTGTGGTTCAGTGGTCATGTGACTGTGTGGGCGTGACCAACTCAATGTCACTCAGGTCAATGGGGGCTTCGCCTTACCTGTTACAATGTAATAAGGGGTTAACTGGAGAGGCAGTTTCTGTAAGCAGGGCAATAAAAATTAGCCTAGAAACAACAATGGAAGTTTTCCTTCCTGCCTTCCATACAGGATTAGCCCTGTAAAGTGGAAAAAAAACAAAAGAAGATTTCTTCCAACAGCTAGTTCTCCAAACTGCTTAGAAAGTTAAAAACCAGTTCTCCCAAATAGGTGTGAACTGGCTAAATCCCACCGCTGGATGGATGGATGGAATGGGATAGAAAAATGGAGATGATAGATGGATAGATGGATGGATGCATGGATGGATGATTGGACTGATGCCATAGTTATATATTGGGGACACCAGAGAATCAAACCATTCACTAATACAGGATTGACCAATCTGTCCTCTTCAGTTCCTTTTTCTTGAAAAAATATTTTTAAAAGCTTGCAGGGATGTTTGTGTTTATTTTGGTGCATGATTCTCTAAGCATTAGTATTTATGTTTGCAATTACCCAAATATGTATACATATACAAACATTTTCCTGAATGTAACACATTTTGTTATGCTCATAGATGCATCTACTGTAATTTTGTGCAAGTTATTCCTAATAAGTTTTTTTCCAACAAATTGCCAAATTGCAGTTGGTTAGGTAGATGAAATTTAGGCTTTATTAGATTATTTTCTTGATCTTCACACATGTCAAACCTTACCACACTAGTACCAAGTAAGTATAAGTACACATTTTTTTAAATAAAAGAGTGTTCATACATATTCATACTATCACGATGAACAATTAACACTGAATTCTTTATGTGTTAAGAACAGGAATCAGATTTACACCCGCTGCCTTCAAGCAATGAAATGCATTGTACACAAACATATTATATAGATCAGACTATTTACCTATTTGTCTATCACAAAAGTGTTTTTTTTCAAAAAGGCAGCTGGACTATGTTTTTTTCCCTTGAAGAAGAAGAAGACATTTTGCTTCAAAACTAATCTTTCCATCCTTCCCCCACTCTCCAGCCAGAACTGATGATGCTTCTGGGATGAGAAGCAGAATGTCTTCTTCCTCAAAGGAAAAAAAAACCCTATTCCAGCTGCCTTTTGAAAAAGCACCTTTGAAACAACCATGACTTGGATGACTGAGAATCTCCACAGATATTTATCTCTCTATTTGTCTCTGACCATTGATCGATCAATCCATCTATATATCTATCCATCCACCCACCATATATGGTGGGATGCTGCCGGTTTAACAACAGGTTTTGTAAGTGTGTGGTGAGCATGATGAGTATGCCTAAAGCACTTGTGTGAAGCACTGAGCCGCACAATTGAGATGAGCTGGAAAACAGGAAATAAAGGACAGGATAGGCCAGGGGCAGGTGGGCGGGGCTCCTGATGGATCGTCAGTGCTACCGGTTCATCCAAACTGGTCCAGCTGAATACCACCTCTTATACATACATACATACATACATACATACATCATACATACATACATGACAAGGTCTTGTTTTCTTTTGACCTCTGAAATAAGCACTTGGCCTTATTTTCGGGGAGGTCTTATTATTTTTGAGGTGCAGGAGGCAGCGAGCATGGTCACCTCATGGCTGCTGCTGTGTTGCAATATTTTCAGGGAGAGCTTATTTTTGGGGAAGGGCTTATGGGCTTAGCCTAGGCACTCAAAAGCCGATAAGGCTTATTATCCAGGGAGGTCTTATTTTCAGGAAAACAGGTTATGTATATGTATATGTATAAATATATTGTTCTTATCAGGAACAGTCTATATATACTGTACAGTTAAAAACAATCAAGGCAAAAATGGAGCAATAACTGGGGATTCAAATACCAAAGAAAGGCATCACCCCACCAAATCCAATCGGATGGGACATGGAGCATGCCAACTCTGAACGGTCTTATCACATGGACAGAAACAATGGGAACATGTTGGTCTCTCAGAAAGCCAAGCCTTCTGCCTTGACTAGCAGTGATGTTACCTAGTTGGGTAATGAAACATCTGCAAGAAAACAACCAAGCTCAGAGAGCACCAAAGACCCCTCATTTCAACCCTGATCTACAATTTATGTAGGGATTTATAGACATCTGGAACTGTATCTGGAACCTCATTTGTAATCAATGCATTTTATTAGATTTGGAGGCCACCTAGCTCCAGAATAACCTTGTCGGCTTACAGTTAAAAATGGAAGAACAATAAAAATATGAAGTATCTGTCAACAATATTCACAAATACCCTACTCCCCTGCCTGTGAGAAAACCACATTGTCTTGTCTGGTGCCAATTTACCTTCACCATTAGTAATTCAGATTCTTGTGTACAGGTAGCATTGAATAAACTTGCAGTACTTTTGAATGCTATCCTGGCCCCTAACATCTTGCTCCTGGCAATAATAGAAGCAGCAGGCATTTGTAAAGTCAAATATCTTCCAACACATGTTGGGTGCCTTTACTAGAAACAAAGAAGTTTAAACATAGGCAAATATAGAAGAGAATAAAGGCCTATTTATGACTCATTCGTTATTTTCTCTTCTCCCTTGTTTAGTTCTGAATTTATCTTGAAAATGAGCTGCAGGAAGAGTTCCAGCCAATATGAGGTCCAACTTCACTCTCATGCTGCTTAAATTAATAACACATTTATCACATTCCCCATAACTCGCTGACAATATTCACGGCATGGAATTAAGCCAAGCATACATAAATTTGGTTTGGGTTTAGCAAGTTGTATAAACCCAGCATTTGGGGTTTGTGAAACAACTTTTAAGGCTTAACACATTTATTTATACGAACAAGTTTGGTCTTATGCTCACACTTGAATTGAAAGTCAGCCAATTTCAGCTTATTCAATAAAACCACAACTGAATTAGGAAGGGGAAGTATCTGTTTGTCTGTTTTTTTCTGCTATTTTTCCAATGAATCTACCCATAGAATTTGCAACTCACTTGCTCTTACCATTACGATCTCACAAAAAACAGGCTCGAAGCAAATACTGTATGCATTATCTTTAAAGACTACTCAATCCAACCCCTTCTATCATCTGGTTATCAATGCCTTGGCACCCACATGTCACAATTGTTGCCCTACAGAATGATGGAAGTTTGACAAGCCTCAGAAATGTCAGCCTTAATGCACAAGCGCACTTTGAAAGTGGTGGTTTCTACCTTGGCAAGGGATGAGTTTAATCCCCATTACGCAGTTGGCGCGCTCCGTGTGATAAGATTTGACACTGCCAAGTCAGCTGCACAACACGGCTATGTCTTTCCTGGAGGACAATCACTCTATAATGAGTTTAGTGAAAAGTTCCTATGCTATACATCACAGCTGACAGCGGCTCAAGGGGGAACCTGAAACTTCAGTATGAGGAGCTAAGGGAGATTCAGCCTCATCCGTTTGAAGAAAGAAAACAGATTTCCTTCTATCATGCCAACCATTTAAAAATGCACGTAACTCAGCCAGGCTGAGAAAAAAAAAGAGGGGAGGGGAGGAGAAGGCAAATAAATAAAACAAAACAAAAAGCAAATAGCAATAGCACTTATGCTTATATACTGCTTTAAAGTGCTTTACAGCCCCCTCTTAGCAGTTTACAGAGTCAGCCTCTTGTCCCCAACAATCTGGTCCTCATTGTACCCACCTTGGAAGGATGGAAGGCTGTGTCAACCTTGAGCAAATGAGTATCAAACTGTTGGCAGTCAGCAGAGTTAGCCTGCAATACTGCATTCTAACCACAAGGGAGGATGGGAGGGCGGGAACAAGGGAGGGAGAGAGGTAAGTAAGTAAGTAAGTAAGTAAGTAAGGAAGGAAGGAAGGAAGGAAGGAAGGAAGGAAGGACAATAGTTATAGCAATAGCACTTAGATGTATATATCGCTTTCCGGTGCTTTACAACACTCTCTTAGCAGTTTACAGAATCAGCATATTGCCCCCAACAATGTGGGTCCTCGTTTTACCTGCCTTGGAAGGATGGACATCACCTATGAGAAATGATGGGTTGTTCTTTTTGGTACCTGCAGCAGCCGTAAGTGAAATGTATAAATTCAGTAATAGATTATCTCTTTTTTTATGTTGGAAGCAAAGAAGGAGTGAGATTGATTTTTGTGTTTCTTAGGGTTTTTTTCAAAGCAGAAGGATCTTGGATTCCTAGTGGAATCCTTCAGTATGGAATCCTAGTGGAAAACTTCAGTCATTCCATCAATTCTTGTTCTAAGATTTGACCACCTAAGATAGTATCAGGAAAAAAGTCAGCATTGTATCCAGTGTGTATAAAATTTATGCTTGTGTTTACTTTCACATTTGTTAAGTTTTTATTCACATCCACCATCCTATTATTTTTAAATAATGTTGGTATTAAACAGTTCTAAATTCTCCCCCACTTCTATACTTGCTTACTTCAAGACGTTGGGGACAAATCACCCTTGCTCAGAATTAGAACATTAGAATGCTCTTATTTGATTGTATTCCAAAATAAAGAATACACCAAATATAGGATTTAATGTTGAACAAAACTCAGAACAATCCAAGTGTTCCATCATAGAAACAGCGAAAACTCAAGAACGTTATTTAGCAAATGCATTTCCGTGGCAAACAATGGAAGCAATAGTTGGTGCCCTTCTTGTGTAATGACAGAAACCCAACAAAGACTAACATAGCATGGATTCAGTGGAGCTCATGAACATATAAATCAGTGGTGGGTTCTTAAATGGTTTACTACCGGTTGGCTGAAAGCAGGCGTATTGCACCACATGTTACTGCATATGCGCAGTTTACTGAAAACTGTTCTGCGCATGTGCAGAAACATGCCGACAATGGGAGAAGAGACCAGGGAACCAGTTTGGGGGCATGGTAGGCCTGGGTCGTTGATGGTTCCAATGACCCAGGCCGGAAAACCACTACCACTTCGGCTGAACCGGTCTGAACCGGTAGGAACCTACCTCTGATATAAATGAACAACACACATACACACAAACACACACACACCAAGATAGTTACTACTGCTAATGCTTAATCTTCATAAGAATTCTAGAATCTTTTAGAATCTTCTAGAATTCACCATATTCATTAGTGTGGTGCAATATGTAAGGGCAATACACTAATGAGATTTCAACTCATGCCCTTTAGGATATTATCTTACCCCCTGATTTGAGATTGGCTCTCACCTTCCTGACCTTCCATAAGAGCTGCTTGAAGACCTAGCTCTACCAGCTGTCTTGAGACCCAATAGGGGAGTGTCATGCCAAAGATGGTTGATGGACTAATAGCTGATCCTCGCCTCCCCATTATACCTTCTGTGTCCTCCTCCCCACCTTTTAATCATAAT